>NC_048580.1:8256993-8371993 GCF_013265735.2 Oncorhynchus mykiss
ATAAAACAGAATACTACAATGCCTCTCTTGTCAATTGGCCTGGACCCTTTGTCGACACGGAGCCCCGCCGATCCATCACGACTGGTCTGTCGGTCTGCTGACATAATTCGGCCAATGTGCTCTCAACCGGCCTCTGCGTTGTGGATGTTGGTGTAGATCAATCTGCTATCCCCGGCCCACTAGCTTCCTGAACGTCGTGTCTCGCTCTCGCCTAGCGTAGTAATCGACTACCGAACGGCTCCCTGTTTCATCTATTGCTGCTCATTGGACCCTATGATCACTCGGCTACACAGCTGATGCCTGCTGGACTGTTCATTAACACAGTACTTCATATTGTTTATCTGTCGGCCCCAGCCTCAAACTCAGGTCCTGTGTACAGCTAACTGACCCTCTCTGCCCATTCATCGCCATTTACCCATTGTTGTCTTAGCTGTTTACTCTTTGTCTTAGCTCTCCCACACACACACACACACACACAGGTTGGTTTAAACGCACATCACTACCAGGCTGGTTTAAACACACACAAGCGACTACCATGCTGGTTTACCCACACATACCACAAAGGACTACCAGGCAGGTTTTTCCCCAGACATGACTACCAGGCTGGTTTACCCACACATACCACAAAGGACTACCAGGCAGGTTTTTCCCCACACATGACTACCAGGCTGGTTTACTCACACACACCACTACCAGAGTGGTTTACCATCCACACAGGATACAGGACTACCAGGCTGGTTTACCCACACAGGATACAGAACTACCAGAGTGGTTTACCGACACCCCACACAGTACTACCAGGTTGGTTTACCAACAAAGAACTACCAGGCTAGTTTACCCACACCCCAAACAGGACTACCAGGTTGGTTTACCGACACCCCACACAGGACTATCAGGCTGGTTTACCGACACAGGAGTACCAGGCTGGTTTACCCACACAGGACTACCAGGCTGGTTTACCCACACAGGACTACCAGGCTGGTTTACATACACACTATACAGGACTATCAGGCTGGTTTACCCACACACGATACAGGATTATAAGGCTGGTTTACCCACACAGGTCTACCAGGCTGGTTTACCCACACAAATGACTAACGGGCTGGTTTACCCACACAAAGGACTACCGGGCTGGTTTAACCACACAGGACTACCAGGCTGGTTTACCCACACAGGACTATCAGGCGGGTTTACCCACACAAAGGACTACCAGGCTGGTTTACCCACACAGGACTACCAGGCTGGTTTACCCACACAGGACTACCAGGCTGGTTTACATACACACTATACAGGACTATCAGGCTGGTTTACCCACACACGATACAGGATTATAAGGCTGGTTTACCCACACAGGTCTACCAGGCTGGTTTACCCACACAAATGACTAACGGGCTGGTTTACCCACACAAAGGACTACCGGGCTGGTTTAACCACACAGGACTACCAGGCTGGTTTACCCACACAGGACTATCAGGCTGGTTTACCCACACAAAGGACTACCGGGCTGGTTTACCCACACAAAGGACTACCAGGCTGGTTTACCCACACAGGACTACCAGGCTGGTTTACCCACACAAAGGTCTACCAAGCTGGTTTACCCACACAGGTCTACCAGGCTGGTTTACCCACACAGGTCTACCAGGCTGGTTTACCCACACAGGACTACCAGGCTGGTTTACCCACACAAAGGACTACCAGGCGGGTTTACCCACACAGGACTATCAGGCTGGTTTACCCACACAAAGGACTACCAGGCTGGTTTACCCACACAAAGGACTACCAGGCTGGTTTACCCACACAAAGGACTACCAGGCTGGTTTACCCACACAAAGGACTACCAGGCTGGTTTACCCACACAAAGGACTACCAGGCTGGTTTACCCACACAGGACTATCAGGCTGGTTTACCCACACAAAGGACTACCAGGCGGGTTTACCCACACAGGACTACCAGGCTGGTTTACCCACACAAAGGACTACCAGGCTGGTTTACCCACACAAAGGACTACCAGGCTGGTTTACCCACACAAAGGACTACCAGGCTGGTTTACCCACACAAAGGACTACCAGGCTGGTTTACCCACACAAAGGACTACCAGGCTGGTTTACCCACACAAAGGACTACCAGGCTGGTTTACCCACACAGGACTATCAGGCTGGTTTACCCACACAAAGGACTACCAGGCGGGTTTACCCACACAGGACTACCAGGCTGGTTTACACACACAAAGGACTACCAGGCTGGTTTACCCACACAAAGGACTACCAGGCTGGTTTACCCACACAAAGGACTACCAGGCTGGTTTACCCACACAAAGGACTACCAGGCTGGTTTACCCACACAAAGGACTACCAGGCTGGTTTACCCACACAAAGGACTACCAGGCTGGTTTACCCACACAAAGGACTACCAGGCTGGTTTACCCACACAAAGGACTACCAGGCTGGTTTACCCACACAAAGGACTACCAGGCTGGTTTACCCACACAGGACTATCAGGCTGGTTTACCCACACAAAGGACTACCAGGCGGGTTTACCCACACAGGACTACCAGGCTGGTTTACCCACACAAAGGACTACCAGGCTGGTTTACCCACACAAAGGACTACCAGGCTGGTTTACCCACACAAAGGACTACCAGGCTGGTTTACCCACACAGGACTATCAGGCTGGTTTACCCACACAAAGGACTACCAGGCGGGTTTACCCACACAGGACTACCAGGCTGCTTTACCCACACAAAGGACTACCAGGCTGGTTTACCCACACAAAGGACTACCAGGCTGGTTTACCCACACAAAGGACTACCAGGCTGGTGTACCCACACAAAGGACTACCAGGCTGGTTTACCCACACAAAGGACTACCAGGCTGGTTTACCCACACAGGACTACCAGGCTGGTTTACCCACACAAAGGACTACCAGGCTGGTTTACCCACAAAGGACTACCAGGCTGGTTTACCCACACACAGGACTACCAGGCTGGTTTACCCACAAAGGACTACCAGGCTGGTTTACCCACAAAGGACTACCAGGCTGGTTTACCCACACACAGGACTACCAGGCTGGTTTACCCACACAAACGACTACAAGGCTGGTTTACACAAAGGACTACCAGGATATTTTTTCTACCTTGACTCTTTTTACCCACACATTGGATGTGAAATTAAATGTCTGCCCTGTACCGTCAGTATTGTGAATTAAATAGTTAGGAAACAAAGGCTCCAAAAATTATGTCTGACTGATGCATCCTTTTATCAGAGCTAATCGGGCTTATCAGGGGCACACTAACTTGTTCACCACCAGAGGGGGAAAAATGACATAATTGAGTAAAACGGATACACAGGGATAGTGGAGAAGGTAAGGGGGAAAGACAGAAATAAGACAGAGATTGCAAGAAAGAGAGACAGAAAGAGAGACAGTTAGAGAGACAGAAAGAGAGACAGAAAGAGAGACAGAAAGAGAGACAGAAAGAGACAAAGAGAGGAAATGAGACAGTAAGAAAGGGAGACAGAAATAGAGAAATTGAGACAGCAATAGAGACAGAAAGGGAGACAGTAAGAGAGACAGCAAGACAGCAAGAGAGACAAAAAGAGAGACAGCAAGAAAGACAGAATGAGAGAGAGAGACGGTAAGAGAGACAGTAAGAGAAAGGGAGACAAGCTAAAGACAGAACGAGAGAAAGGGAAACAGAGAAAAAGGGAGACAGCAAGATAGACAGAAAGAGAGAAAGGGAGACAGAAAGAGAGTAAGAGACAGAACGAGAGACAGAGAGACAGAACGAGAGAGAGAGAGAGACGGTAAGAGAAAGCGAAAGGGAAACAGCAAGAGAGACAGAGAAAGAGAGAGTAGGAGAGACAGAAAGTGAAAGGGAGACAGTAAGAGACAGAAAGAGAGAAGGGGAGACAGTGAGAGAAAAAGTGAGCCAGTAAGAGGGACAGTAACATAGAAAGGTAGACAGTAAGAGACATAAAGAGAGGCAGTAAGAGTAAGAGAGGCAATGCAGTAAGAGTAAGAGAGGCAGTAAGAGAAAGGGAGACAGTAAGAGAGCAAGGGAGACAGAATGAGAGAAAGGGAAACCGTAAGAGAGAAAAGGAGAGAGAGTAAGAAAGACAGAACGAGAGACAGAACAAGAGTAAGAGAGAGAGAGAGAAAGGGAGGCAGTAAGAGAGACAGAGAATGGGAGGCAGAAAAAGAGAGAAAGGGAGACAGTGAGAGACAGAAAGAGAGACAGTGAGAGAGAGAAAGACAGTCTCTTACTGTCTCACTTTCTCCCTTTGTCTCCCTTTCTCTCTTTCTGTCTCTCACTGTCTCCCTTTCTGTCTATCACTGTGTCCCTTTCTGTCTCTCTTACTGTCTCTTTTTCTCTCACTGTCTCCCTTTCTCTCTTTCTGTCTCCCTTTTCCCTTTCCGTCTCCCTTTCTCTCTTTCTGTCTCCCTTTCTGTAAGAGAAAGAATGTTTGAGACGAGTGTTAAATCCCACTCTGGCGCTGTTCTGTGCTGAGTTCTAATTAAGCATCCAGAGGGGAACACACTGAACCCAAACTAGACGTGGTAGAGAATAGGGCTGGGGCCAACAGACACCCAGGACCACTGTTACTATATCTCTCTCTCCTTCCATCTCTCACTCCCTCTTTCTCTATAGATGTCTCTTCATCCCCCTCACTAGCAACATTTCTGATTCACTCTTGCTAAACCCCCCTCTCTCTTTCTTCACTCTGTCAACTTTTCCCCTCAACCTCACAGACCCTGGGATCAGAGGGTTGAACGCACTGTCCCAGGCACAGATTGAAGCCGGAACGCGCGAATGCTGCTTCATTACAGCTTAGGCCTAACTCCTGGTTGATATCGTGGGCTACGGACAGGCTTTGAGAGGTATTCTCCAACATTTCTGTAACACTTTAATATCTGAAAATGTCATATCTGACGGTCCACTTTGTGGTAGTTGTGTGTCTATGACTAACAGTTTTCAATAGATGAAAAGCACATTAAAAAAAAGATATATTTAAAGAGACAATTTTACGTTATTGGAAAATGTGATTCCTCAGTATCAGACGGTTATATTTAGAGCTGTTGGATTGTGAGTCAGCACAATGCTTCAAGTCTCTACACTCTTAGAACCTAAAATGGTTCTATTCGGCTGTACACATAGGAGAACCCTTTTAGGTTCCATTTAGAACCTTTTCCACAGATGGTTCTACAAATATGTGTCTTTCCGTGTCTTCAGAACGAGTCCAACACTTCCAAATGGTCTGGCTAAAATGAGCTGTCAAACTGGCACATTCTCTCAGTCATCGAACAGAGACCATGCCCATGTTATTGTTGGAGACAGCTTGAATTAACCCACCAAAGTTCCATCGACCCCCCTCCGCCAGGTCCCACTTCAGTGATAATGCCCGAGAAGCCGGTGTTTGGTGGATATTGGCACGGGTGTTGTTAGGCCCGAGACGAAGTGTGCCAATATATCCTCCAAACTGTGCCAATATATCCTCCAAACACCGGCTTCAAGGGCATTATCACTTTCATACAACGGGTTACCAACATATTCAAACAATGATGATTGACATATTTTCATTAAAAACGTCATTTTGATTAATTTATTCATACTCTGTCACCCTTCCACAAGATATAGTGCCACAAATCTGGGGTTGCTACCCAAGCCGGCTGGTCGTTCGTTCTATGGGTTCGGTTGCCAGCGACCCAGTCGTTCAGTCTTTTTGTTCTGGTTCTTATCCCATGCTTGATAGCTAGCCAACTACGGCTAACTTACAGTCACGTCAAACAGTGCAGCCAGAATAACAACAGTAGTTGTATTTGCATTTGTTTATGCTGCTTTCTAGTGACATTTATTGGGATACATTCATAGCAATGAGCTAACGAGGCACATTTCACCTGGCATAGAAATTGTGCTCTCACATCAGGACACTTGTTCAGATGAACTAGCCACCTCCAGCCAACAACACAGCTACTGTAACACAATCACTTCAAATTGGAACACGAAAGACTGAAAACTAGCTGCACTTTGTTTCGTTTTTACCTTTTTTTCAATTGATATTTCTTTGTTTATATCCATAAAAACGACGGCAGCTGATTCATGATTTCGACTGGCTGAGAAACGCTGCCTGCCTGTCTGTCTCGTCCCGACACGTTCATTACTATGGGACAGCTGGAAATCGAATTTGAATATTGAAACAACGTTGCAAATGTCGGAGAGACAGACAGCAAGGTTTATACAAATCTCTGCTGTTGTAAAACTAAATGTTAGTCTAAAAGAAATGTGAGATAATGTATAGATGCTTTTTATAGTGAAGATCAAGTTTATAAATTGCCTGGCTGGGCTGATGAGACACTGGATTGCTCAGTCAGATGGAACACAGTAAATAGGCATTTTAACGTCATAGATTTAGCTGGTGGTAACTTGTGGTATACACACCGGTTGGAATGCAGTTTTAACCAGCAATCGGGATTAGACACATCCGTTGTATAAATCAGTATAGACAAGGTAAATGTTTCCCCTAACTACGGATTACGCAAATAGTTAAGGTTTTGATTGACAGTGATGGGAAAATCTGTTCCTAGACCTGTGCCTAAGGTTGCTGACAGAGCAGACTAGTTGAATGCTACCCTAAGGCACAGATCTAAGATCAGCTTACCCTCCCCAAAGCCATTAGGCGGATAACAGACAGACTCCAGATCAGCGTCTAGGGGAGAGGTTTATCTAAAGCAGTGTTTTGCCATAGGCCACAGATCGCTCCCTGGGTCTATTACGGTTATCCGTTGGAATGGATTCCACTTGACCCCTCAGGACACAAACACATGCTTATTAATAGGCCTGGAAGTGTGTGTGTGTGTGTTAGAGTCGAGAGTGTATGGGGGTCATAGACGCCATCGACCCCCAGGTCTGTCTGTGTATGTTTGTATGTATGCATGTGTGTGAGTGTGTGTTTTTATCTTCAGACTCAGGCATTCATCAGGAATGGCCGTTTTGGCGTTCAAACCAAAACACACAGCTATCTCTGTTCGTGGATATGTTGAGGCTTGACTTATGCACGTTGTCAGTGAGAATATGACAGTATCGTCACGCTGCC
The DNA here is from genome assembly GCF_013265735.2 of Oncorhynchus mykiss. NCBI lineage: Eukaryota > Metazoa > Chordata > Actinopteri > Salmoniformes > Salmonidae > Oncorhynchus > Oncorhynchus mykiss. The sequence continues at coordinate 8,264,082 of NC_048580.1, forward strand.
TTTTATAAGGTTTTTTATTACTAGGTAACAAACCTGTCTCTCCTGATTCCAGAACCTGAAACAACAGAGAACTAACAGCCACGGGATCATGTTTGTTTTGAACACCAAGACCGTCACTGGACTCTGATCAAATGTTGTTTTAGGGTCTGAAAAGAAGAAGCCGTCACTGTATCAGCTGTTAAGCGTCAATGCCCACAAATACACACGCATGTCCGAACGAACGAATGTGTGCACACACCGAACACACACCCACATCCAACTTGCATTACCGTGTTGTTTGACAGGTGACTGGATACACTGAAGCTGATTCTGTGTACATCGTATTATGAAACACAGCGTAAATGTTTTTTTTTTACCTTCATGGCTATGACAATATCCAGGCAGAATTCTGCCTCTGGAACCAGATTCAGGACAAGTTAGAGTTACTATGTAGTTGTTAACATTAAAATGTGTAATTCAAACATTAAATGTAGATTAGAGTATTCAGAAATGGCTGAAAAAAAAAAAAAAAAAAATCGGCAATCTACTGTAAAACAGGTTCAAAACAGTTAGGTATACACAAACTGTACTTATGGCTCCATGTCATACAGCAAACCAAGTACGCAGAGCCAAGCCTGTAACAGTTGCTCTGAGATGAGACATGCCCTAAGGCCTGTGCTCATCTGATCACACACATATATTTTCCTTTAGCGCAAGGAATCACGCACGCACGCACGCACAAGCAGACACCTACACGCCGCGCAGGAACACACACAGGCCCGTAGCTGTGCTCAGTAGTGGGACTCCCAACGCAGGCCGTGCAGGGTGAGATAGCGTACTGTGACACCCTCTGTCCCCCCGCCAGGGAGGAGGATGAAGTCACTGGCTGCCTGTCGGCTAGGCGGTAGACCAGCACCATGATCAGACGACTTACAGACTCCGATCAGGAAGGAGGGAGGAGGAGGGGGCAAAACAACAACCAAAGTTCAGGCTACGGTATAGACAAATGGTGTTCAGGGACAAGCATAAACTAACCCACTAGACAGCCTGAATTAACCCACTAGACAGCCTGAATTAACCCACTAGACAGCCTGAATTAACCCACTAGACAGTCTGAATTAACCCATTAGACAGCCTGAATTAACCCACTAGACAGCCTGAATTAACCCACTAGACAGCCTGAATTAACCCACTAGACAGCCTGAATTTACCCACTAGACATGATCAAAGGCCCTATAACCCACTAGAGTAGATAGATGATTAAAGTCACTATAACGTCCCAAAAGGCATACGATACAGTAGATCAACCACCCCACTGGTAATCCAATGAATACCACACACAGTAAAACAACCCAACCCCCAAAACACACTCTCTACAGCCCATCTCTGATATGCCCTGACATGTGTCAGCAGTCTGAGGAGGCTCCTGGGGGAGAGACTCCCCCAATTACCTGTCTGATTGACTGACTGACAGATTTGACAGCCATGTGGTTTGTCTCTGGTGGGACAAGGAGGCCATTCACTAACAGCATACTTCACACAGACATGCTACAGTAACTGACCTCTGTTTGTGTTTAGGTGAGAGTGTGTGTGTGTGTGTTTAGGTGAGTGTGTGTGTGTGTTTGGGTGTGTGTCTGTCTGGCCATCTGAAAATTTGACAGACAGTTAAAGAAATGTTTCTGTCTCTGTAGACTATCTTGGCTGAGACATCAGTTCACTGCAAATCAACCGATTTGACTTGGAATCAGACAGCAAGTGATTTGTATGAAGAGTACATGGGTAAATATAAAATATATATAAAAAAAAAAAAAAAATCTGTCGTAACCGGCCGCGACCGGGAGGTCCGTGGGGCGACGCACAATTGGCCTAGCGTTGTCCAGGTTAGGGAGGGCTTGGCCGGTAGGGATCTCCTTGTCTCATCGCGCACCAGCTACTCCTGTGGCGAGCCGGGCGCAGTGCACGCTAACCAAGGTTGCCAGGTGCACGGTGTTTCCTCCGACACATTGGTGCGGCTGGCTTCCGGGTTGGATGAGCGCTGTGTTAAGAAGCAGTGCGGCTTGGTTGGGTTGTGTATCGGAGGACGCATGACTTTCAACCTTCGTCTCTCCCGAGCCCGTACGGGAGTTGTAGCGATGAGACAAGATAGTAGCTGCTAAAAACAATTGGATACCACAAAATTGGGGAGAAAAAGGGGTAAAAAAAAAAAATCTTAAATAAAATAAAAAGAGTAAAATATATGGTGAATCCTGGATTAGTGAGACAGAATCAGAGAAACAAGTTGTTATCTGTGTGAGCGTGTCTGTTTTAGTAATGGAACTAACACACCGGTTGCTCTGTGAGAGTGGTGACACCTCTACAGTCTGGTCATCTCTTGACTTCCATGGGAAATCTACATTCTGGGTGCAACAGTCAAACCAGACCCACATCTGTGACAAGAGGCTTTAAACACAAATATTACCATACCATTTCCAGGGCCCATTATGAAAAACAGTATTTTTCACTTCCAGGTGAAGAAAAACCATCTCATCACTTTAGGGTTCTGAGTGAACGGTAATGACGATATTGAGAACAAACGACAAATGCTTGAATCCAATTCAAGTCTTTTTTTACATCGCGATGGAAAGATCGTGCTCAGACGAAACACCAAATATACATTAAATCTTGTCATATACTGCCAACTTACACAACATGTACAGTCGAAGTCAGAAGTTTACATACACCTTCGCCAAATACATTTAAACTCAGTTTTTCACATTTCCTAACATTTAATCCTTGTAAAAATTCCCCGTTTTAGGTCCGTTAGGATCACCACTTTATTTTCAGAATGTGAAATTCAGAATAATAGTAGAGAGAATGATTTATTTCAGCTTTTACTTCTTTCATAACATTCCCAGTGGGTCAGAAGTTTACATACACTCAATTAGTATTTGGTAACATTGCCTTTAAATTGTTTAACTTGGGTAAAATGTTTCAGGTAGCCTTCCAAAAGCTTCCCACAATAAGTTGTGTGAATTTTGGCCCATTCCTCCTGACAGAGCTAGAGTAACTGAGTCAAGTTTGTAGGCCTCTTTGTTGACACACGCATTTTCAGTTCTGCTCATACATTTTCTATTGGATTGAGGTCAGCTATTTTGACACAACTTTGGAAGTATGCTTTGGGTCATTGTCCATTTGGAAGACCCATTTGCGACCAAGCTTTAATTAACTTCCTGACTGATGTCTTGAGATGTTGCTTCAATATATACACGTAATTTTTCTACCTCATGATGCCATCTATTTTGCAAAGTACACCAGTCCTTCCTGCAACAAAGCACCTCCACAACATGACGCTGCCACCCCCGTGCTTCACGGTTGGGAAGATTTTCTTCGCTTGCAAGCCTCCCCCTTTTTCCTCCAAACATAACGATGGTCATTATGGCCAAACAGTTCTATTTTTGTTTCATCAGACCAGAGGACATATCTCCGAAAACGATGTTTGTCCCCATGTGCAGTGGCAAACCGTAGTCTGGCTTTTTTATGGTGGTTTTGGAGCAGTGGCTTCTTCCTTGCTGAGCGGCCTTTCAGGTTATGTCGATATAGGACTTATAGTATATAGATACTTTTGTACCTGTTTCCTCCAGCATCTTCACAAGGCCCTTTGCTGTTGTTCTGGGATTGATTTGTACTTTTCGCACCAAAGTACGTTCATCTCTAGGAGAAAGAACGTCTCACCTTCCTGAGCGGTATGATGGCTGCGTGGTCCCATGGTGTTTATACTTGCGTACTATTGTTTATACAGATGAACGTGGTACCTTCAGGCGTTTGGAAATTGCTCCCAAGGATGAACCAGACTTGTGGAGGTCTACAATTTATTTTCTGAGGTCTTGGCTGATTTCTTTTGATTTTCCCATGATGTCAAACAACGAGGCACTGAGTTTGAAGGTAGGCCTTGAAATACATCCACACGGCACACCTCCAATTGACTCAAATGATGTCAATCAGCCTATAAGAAGCTTCTAAAGCCATGACATTATTTTCTGGAATTTTCCTAGCTGTTTAAAGGCACAGTCAACTTAGTGTTTGTAAACTTCTGACCCACTGGAATGGTGATACAGTTTACAGACAGAAATAATCTGTCTGTAAACAATTGTTAGAAAAATGACTTGTGCCATGCACAAAGTAGATATCCTAACCGACTTGCCAAAACTATAGTTTGTTAACAAGACATTTGTGGAGTGGTTGAAAAACAAGTTTTAATGACTCCAACCTAAGTGTATGTAAACTTCCGACTTCAACTGTGCATTGGTCTCGTTCTCATTGATCAAGTACAGAAACAACTATTCTCATTGGTCAGGTACAGAAACACCTATACATTCTCATTGGTCATTTACATGAACAATTTGTGAAATGGTCACCATGGCAACATATGGATTCTAGATAATACTGAAGGTTTTGTATGCATTGGTACATCTTATCTTAGTTTTCCACACGATTTCCAAAGAGGCCCATACCATCCTGAGAAGGGTTAACTTGCACACAATGATCACAATACTCTTTGACATGTCCAGACAGAGAGAGAGGGACAAACTTGTTTTAGCCATGTAATCAATATACATACAGTAAAGCATAGTCAGTTCCCCATCATCATTTTGGCCCAATCTACAAGTACGCCAAAACAAACCTAATTTATTCTTATTACAGATACCGAAGCCAGTTTGCCGTATTCTTGGTAAATATTGAGTTGTGTCCAGCACAGCGATGCATCTAATTAGGACATGTCACATTTATGAAATCTAATTAAAAAAACATGGATAGATTTTCAGTGGGGGAGATTGTAGTATACACTGAGACAGACAAGTGAGTGTGGTGGTGTGTTGTCTGCGTGTAGTTTGTGTGTGTGTGTGCGCGTGTGTTGTCTGTGTGTGCATGTGTGTGTGTGCACATGTGTGTCGTCTCTGTGTGTGTGTGTGACCTTGTGTTGTAGGGCTTGGCTCTGTATTTAGGTGGAACATGAAGCAGCGTGGAGGTTCTTATCTCCCCTGTCTGTTTTGGAGTGGAACACACATCGCCTGCCTGGAGGGATCGCTGCCTGGCCTGGAATGTCCTGCTGGAAACATCTATAATTGGCTGAACACGACAAATCAGAGGTCACCTGTCAGGATGCTGGTCAAACTCCACGCAGACAGGAAATGATGAGTTCAAAACAACTGGGAACTAAAAAAAACTCTCTGACTGGGCAACTAACTCGTAATTCCATGTCGGTAACTCTGGCCTCTTTCTAGAGCTCCGACTTCAGTATCACTTATGTCATGATTTGACCTCATTTTTCGAGTTCCCAGTTGCCTTGAACGCACCATGAGTGGAGATGAGATGGATAATAAGATGTTCAGTAGGTTTCTGGGAGACGTGTGGAGCCCGGAGAGATGAATGGGAAGGAAGATAAGATAAGGAAGACATTTGAAGGATATGAGATGTTCAATTCCTGTGTGACCAACTGACTTTCAAACCCAGGATGCCCATGCAACTCAAGACTGCGCATTAGCTCTGGCAGAGAACACAAGTCCTCAGGTTTCAGCCAAGTATGGTTCATTGAAATGACTTCACCGCAGTAGGTCTAACATATCTATATCTACTGTCTGTCAAATATTGCCGTATATGATGTACTGTATTGCATGCAGCTGAAAAGTCAATCCACAATCAGTGTCTTTCTCCCTCAAACATCCCTCTTACTCTGGATTTCATTGGACTTTCCACTTGCAATATCACAAGACAGTGGTCCATATAAAACAAAAGCGACCCAAAAACTTCTTCAAGTGTGTTGGACATGATGAACAACGTAAATAATCAACGACATATTATGAAACCACCATACTCCTCCCAAAGATGTAATTACAGAACAGCCAATCTGACCCGTGATGAACAGTCAGCATCACTGATAGGATCTCCAAAGTTTTGGCTCGGGCTGACCAAAATCTTAATATAGGAGTTGGTATTCTGTTGTTTTTGCTCTAGCCGGCTCCCTTAGCCAACGGCTGGTATGTCAGATGAAACCTTTAAAAAATACGAGCCTCGCAGCCTCTCTGCCGTGTTTTGTTTGGCCTATGGGATAGGCAGCTTTCAATTGGAGACATCTAAGGCAGCATGTGATGGATTCTCTGCTCTCCACTAATGAAGCCCACGTCCATAATCAGACAAGGAGGAGGTTGACTGGTTGTGTAGGTCTTCCAACAGATGAGGAGGCAGCTGAGTCTATTGGGCTGACTGGTTGTGTAGGCCTTCCAACAGATGAGGAGGCAGCTGAGTCTATTGGGCTTACTGGTTGTGTAGGCCTTCCAACAGATGAGGAGGAAGCTGAGTCTATTGGGCTGACTGGTTGTGTAGGCCTTCCAACAGATGATGAGGAAGCTGAGTCTATTGGGCTGACTGGTTGTGTAGGCCTTCCACTGGTTCATTCTACTGTATCTGCAGGTGAACCACACATTGGCTCTATTGTGGGAGGTAATAGATGGCTTTTCACTCAATTGTCTCCTAAAGCACTTTGTATTGTGTTAGTGGTTTTACAAGTCAAGCACTACATCATGTGCTCTCTCGAGTCTGCAACTACATCATGTGCTCTCTCGAGTCTGCAAATACATCATGTGCTCTCTCGAGTCTGCAACTACATCATGTGCTCTCTTGGAGTCTGCAACTACATCATGTGCTCTCTCGAGTCTGCAACTACATAATGTGCTCTCTCGAGTCTGCAACTACATCATGTGCTCTCTCTGAGTCTGAAACTACATCATGTGCTCTCTCTGAGTCTGCAACTACATCATGTGCTCTCTCGGAGTCTGCAACTACATCATGTGCTCTCTCTCAAGTCTGCAACTACATCATGTGCTCTCTCTGAGTCTGCAATTACATCATGTGCTCTCTCTGAGTCTGCAACTACATCATGTGCTCTCTCAGAGTCTGTAACTACATCATGTGCTCTCTCGAGTCTGCAACTACATCATGTGCTCTCTCGAGTCTGCAACTACATCATGTGCTCTCTCGAGTCTGCAACTACATCATGTGCTCTCTCGAGTCTGCAAATACATCATGTGCTCTCTCGAGTCTGCAAATACATCATGTGCTCTCTCGAGTCTGCAACTACATCATGTGCTCTCTCTCGAGTCTGCAACTACATCATGTCCTCTCTCGAGTCTGCAACTACATCATGTGCTCTCTCGGAGTCTGCAACTACATCATGTGCTCTCTCGGAGTCTGCAACTACATCATGTGCTCTCTCGAGTCTGCAACTACATCAAGAGAATAAAGGTGAGGAAGGAAACTGGGAAATATTCCTATTAAACACCATACAGCTTTCATTTTGGAGGAAACAATTCCCATCTAACCACAGTAAGCCTTATTCCGAACACATGTTGAGGTTTGGTTGCCTTAAAATCAAATATAAAACCTTGTTGTAGTTTCCGTCCGCCTCACAGACTATGTTAGGTCCCCAGGACAGGTGAGACAGTTCGGAGCATACAAGCCTTAGCTGGGAGAAAAATAATAAAACACATTATATAACTTTAATAGAATAATGAAATGCCTTGATGTTGAGAGTGTGTTGATGTCTACCACACAAATCACATTGCTTGAAAAGGAGGCATGTGGGACCTGGCGACGCCACTTTGTGTTTGTAGGCCTGCTTGTTGACATGAGTTCTTTATATCCTATAATTGTTTTGATTTACTCATCGTTGTCCTGGAAACGGGACAGTCTTTGGGCCAGGGTTCTGTGTGCACTCCTATCATCCACAGCATGTCTATAATCACGACCATGTGCTTCCCCATTCAAATGAACATATGGTTCTAACTTCCCCCCCCTATTTTGACTAATACATACCTGGGTTTCTGACTAGTAATACCCTAAAATGAGTTTTTCTTCTTTCATTTGCAACACATGAGGATGGTTTGGGAGTGGGGAGCGGAGAGGGAGGAATGTTACTGAGAATGATTTCACCTTGCATGCAACCCAGCTCCATCTCTCTTTACCCTTTATTAAATAGTCTGTTATAGCTGGTGCCACCATGATGTCTATATTCTCCTGTTGTTCTATATGTAGCTTCCGTTTTAGCCTCTCTATCGTTACACCATCTCTGTCATTACACCATCTCAGGAAAACAGTGAAGAATGGAGCCCCTACATCCAAAACAGATCAAACGATTTAATCAACTTCCTCATACATGCCTTTATCCATTCACTTAAATGCCACAGATATTATCAATAACTGAGAATACAGAATGCGGTCTATATCTTTCTCTCTTATGAGGTCTCTCTCGTTCCTTCCTCCTCTCCTGTCAGCTGAATCAAAGCTGTACACTGTTTTTCTTTCCACCCAGAGGATTTTCTGTCCTTGATAAAAAAAAATTCACCATCCAAAGCTCTTGTATCCATAATACAACACCTGGAAAAAGAAACTGTCCGTTTACCTCTGCTGCCCTCGGGTTTGACAGCGCTAGGGGCCGTCTTCACCACCACGTGCGAGAGCTGTTTCTGAGCATTTTGTTACACATCTGATAATAGAATACACTGAAATGGATGAGCTCTCCTGCAGAGCTCAAGGCGAGGGGAGAAAGATTTACATTTCTGACAGGTTTTTTTTTATATTTTTTTATTCTTCCTGGCGAACAGCTGATGAATGAATAATTATGGCTTGGATTAGATCAATGTCATTATTTACGTACCAGAATCATATCGCATCTTACTGATACCTCAGAGACTATACTATAATAGGTCTGCGTACTTAGAGTGGGTAAAGTTGTCTGTCTGTCTGTCTGTCTGTCTGTCTGTCTGTCTGTCTGTCTGTCTGTCTGTCTGTCTGTCTGTCTGTCTGTCTGTCTGTCTGTCTGTCTGTCTGTCTGTCTGTCTGTCTGTCTGTCTGTCTGTCTGTCTGTCTGTCTGTCTGTCTGTCTGTCTGTCTGTCTGTCTGTCTGTCTGTCTGTCTGTCTGTCTGTCTGTCTGTCTGTCTGTCTGTCTGTCTGTCTGTCTGTCTGTCTGTCTGTCTGTCTGTCTGTCTGTCTGTCTGTCTGTCTGTCTGTCTGTCTGTCTGTCTGTCTGTCTGTCTGTCTGTCTGTCTGTCTGTCTGTCTGTCTGTCTGTCTGTCTGTCTGTCTGTCTGTCTGTCTGTCTGTCTGTCTGTCTGTCTGTCTGTCTGTCTGTCTGTCTGTCTGTCTGTCTGTCTGTCTGTCTGTCTGTCTGTCTGTCTGTCTGTCTGTCTGTCTGTCTGTCTGTCTGTCTGTCTGTCTGTCTGTCTGTCTGTCTGTCTGTCTGTCTGTCTGTCTGTCTGTCTGACCAAAGTGAACATTAATTCCAGGAAACCTTTAAGCTTCTTTAATGAAGTTAATAGATCTGTCTGTAGTGATGGATGTTTTGTAGGCAACCATCCCTCTTCTAATTCACTCATATTCATCCATGCTTTCCTACTTTATCAAACCACTAAAGATCAACCCACAGTACTCCCATCTTATTTCTGCTTCCCTGTTGGCAAAGGCATAGAGGAGTAAAAACGTTCAATTATGTCTTCATTTTCTCTGAATTTAGGTTCTACGTCTGGTCAGAGAGTCAATCATTAGTTTAGACATGCATTCATACAGACAAATATACTGTATACCTCCAATATATCTGCTTTGCTGAATTAGAGCATGTGGTATCACACAATACTATTAATCGTTTGTACTGGATTGATGACTGAACATATGACAGTTCATCACAGTTTCAGTCCAGCCAATGAGACCATGTTTCAGAAGTACAGTATAGCTGGCCCATCTCTTAGAACACGCGATACAATGGAGTGGAATGTCATAAGGCCATGGAATGACTCTCTCCACCAGAGCTGTGAGTGGCAGAAGAGCAGCTGGTCCATCACAGGGACTCTCATCTTGTTATTAAGCTGTTGGAGACTGAGGGCAGAAGCAGCACCAAATACCAGTGCCACCTCATCCACTTAAGGGTACATTCAGAGTGAACCATAGTATGTGTCCTCAGTGTCAATTATGAATGTCTCTCTCTCTCTCTCTCTAACCAGTTTCAACTGTACATTCCAGCAAGGTGAGCATTGGCTTGGCGAAGGGGGAAGCCGAATACTTCCAAACTTACTTCAAAAAGTCAACTATCGATGTCCAGTCAACATGCAGGCAGCACTCTTGGCGTAGTACAGATTGTTTTAGCAACAAAGGTAATGATGCTGTATTTATGTCAACTAATCCTCCGTCGTCTTCAAGCCTTTCTCCGTTCGGAGGTGAGCGGCGGTTCGATGATGAATGAAATTTCACGGTTGAATTAGGAGCTTAAAACAACCGCAAAGGAAACACATTCCACCTGCTGCCTATAAAGAAAATGCCCGGCCCTAGTTGTTAGTGTGTTTTTATTAACTCCTCGCTCTCATAGTCCCGATCAAATCTGAGATATAGCTTTTGGCAATTGTGTAGAGAGCACTTTTGTAAGATGAGAGCGCTTGCCAAGAAGTAAACAAATGCTTAGAACAGAACATTACTATTACCACTGAAGTATTACCCCTGTAACCATGGCGTCTGATCTCTGAGCTGCACACGGTCCTCTAGTAGTTATAGTTACAACGAGTTAGACACATTTGTCTGGAAACAGAGCCATTCATCAATAGGATGGCATCAAGGGGACATCAACGTACATGCTCATACTGACATTTCATTAAATTAGTCCTCTAATCTACAGTCGTGGCCAAAAGTTTTGAGAATGACACAAATATTAATTCTCAGTCTGCTGCCTCAGTTTGTATGATGGCAATTTGCATATACTCCAGAATGTTATGAAGAGTGATCAGATGAATTGCAATTAATTGCAAAGTCCCTATTTGCCATGCAAAATGAACTGAATCCCAAAAAAGCATTTCCACTGCATTTCAGCCCTGCCACAAAAGGACCAGCTGACATCATGTCAGTAATTCTCTCGTTAACACAGGTGTGAGTGTTGACGAGGACAAGGTTGGAGATCACTCTGTCATGCTGATTGAGTTTGAATAACAGACTGGAAGCTTCAAAAGGGGGGTGATGCTTGGAATCATTGTTCTACCTCTGTCAACCATGGTTAACTGCAAAGAAACACGTGCCGTCATCATTGCTTTGCACAAAAAGGGTTTCACAGTCAAGGATATTGCTGCCAGTAAGATTGCACCTAAATCAACCATTTATCGGATCATCAAGAACTTCAAGGAGAGTGGTTCAATTGTTGTGAAGAAGGCTTCAGGGTAGAGGTCGACCGATTAATCGGAATGGCCGATTAATTAGGGACAATTTCAAGTTTTCATAACAATCGGAAATGACGATTTTTTTATATTTGTATATCTTTATTTAACTAGGCAAGTCCGTTAATCTTGGAACTACCCATCCCGGGTAGAGGTAAAACCTTGAAATCAGCCCTTGCAGAAAGCCAGTGTAGCACTATCTGTATTTCAATGTAAAGCATCTCTTTAATAATTCTTCCTGTATAATATAAGTATAATAGCCCTTATAACAAATCATGATAACATTGGATAGATAGATACATGTGCATGTGTAGCATGTGACAATAGCAGGATCAAGGATAGCAGGATGACGATCATTTGAAACAGCTTTGTAGTGATAAGGCAAAAACAACAATGTGCACCCCTTTAAGAACACATTCTTATTTTCAATGACGGCCTAGGAACGGTGGGTTAACTGCCTCGTTCAGGGGCAGAACGACAGATTTTCATCTTGTCAGCTCGGGGTCGACCTCTACTTCAGGGCGCCCAAGAAAGTCCAGCAAGCGCCAGGATCGTCTCCTAAATTTGATTCAGCTGCGGTACCGGGGAACCACCAGTACAGAGCTTGCTCAGGAATGGCAGCAGGCAGGTGTGAGTACATCTGCACGCACAGTGAGGCAAAGACTTTTGGCCTGGTGTCAAGAAGGGCAGCAAAGAAGCCACTTCTCTCCAGGAAAAACATCAGGGACAGACTGATATTCTGCAAAAGGTACAGGGATTGGAGTGCTGAGGACTCGGGTAAAGTCATTTTCACAGATTAATCCCCTTTCCGATTGTTTGGGGCATCCAGAAAAAAGTTTGTCCGGAGAAGACAAGGTTTGCGCTACCATCAGCCCTGTGTCATGCCAACAGGAAAGCATCCTGAGACCATTCATGTGTGGGGTTGCTTCTCAGCCAAGGCAGTGGGCTCACTCACAATTTTGCCTAAGAACACAGCCATGAATTAAGAATGGTACCAACACATCCTCCGAGAGCAACTTCTCCCAACCATCCAGGAACATTTTGGTGATGAACAATGCCTTTTCCAGCATGATGGAGCACCTTGCCATAAGGCAAAAGTCATAACTAAGTGGCTTGGGGAACAAAACATCAATATTTTGGGTCCATGGCCAGGAAACTCCCCAGACCTTAATCCCATTGAGAACAATCCTCAAGAGGTGGGTGGACAAACAAAAACCCACAACTTCTGACAAACTCCAAGCATTAATTATGCAAGAATGGGCTGCCATTAGTCATGATGTGGCCCAGAAGTTAATTGACAGCATGCCAGGGCGGATTGCAGAGGTCTTGAAAAAGAAGGGTCAACACTGCAAATATGGACTCTTTGCATCAACTTCATGTAATTGTCAATAAAAGCCTTTGACACTTATGAAAAGGTTGTAATTATACTTCAGTATTCCATAGTAACATCTGACAAAAATATCTAAAGACACTGAAGCAGCAAACTTTGGGGAAATTCATATTTGTGTCATTCTCAAAACTTTCGTCCACGGCTGTAGTACTGGAGATGTGCATCTTTCCTTTTCAAGACGCCTCGATATGTATGTAGATACATGGGCTCCGATACAGGAACCATACGTTTTAGTTTGAAATGATTCAGTACGATTTGGTTTGATTAGAGAACGAATCGATGCGATTCGGTTTGATTAGAGAACGAATCGATGCGATTCGGTTTGATTAGAGAACGAATCGTTGCGATTCGGTTTGATTAGAGAACGATGCGATGCGATTGGGTTTGATTAGAGAACGAATCGATGCGATTGGGTTTGATTAGAGAACGAATCGATGCGATTCGGTTTGATTAGAGAACGAATCGATGCGATTGGGTTTGATTAGAGAACAAATCGATGCAATTCGGTTTGATGCTATACGATGCACTAACATTTGTTGCATAAACACATTCATTTTCCATTCTAAATTATAATCAGCTACTGATGGAGCTCATGAGCTGGGTCTCTCTGAGCTGGATCTGTCTGAGATTACTTCTGTATGTGTGAATTATGTATGTCTATGGTGTATGTACTATGTAGGCACCTAATCTGAGCCATAAGAAAGGCAAGGTATCTACCACCCCACTGTCACTACCAGATTAGGGCCATAAAGGAGACTAGGCATCTACCACCCCACTACCACTAAGAGATTAGGACCATAAAGGAGACTAGGCATCTACCACCCCACTGCCACTACCAGATTAGGGCCATAAAGGAGACTAAGGCATCTACCACCCCACTGCCACTACCAGATTAGGGCCATAAAGGAGACTAAGGCATCTACCACCCCACTACCACTAACAGATTAGGGGGTCAATGTAGCATATGTTTTCATCCCCCCACTTTGGTTCTGAAATCACCATCACCCTAATAACTTGTCCTTCATGCAGATTAAGTGTTTGAGCTAGTAATGTATAAATATGTATTGTTTACAAATTTTCTATAACATAGGCAATGAAAATACAGTGCCTTGCAAAAGTATTCGGCCCCCTTGAACTTTGCGACCTTTTGCCACATTTCAGGCTTTAAACATAAAGATATAAAACTGTATTTTTTTGTGAAGAATCAATAACAAGTGGGACACAATCATGACGTGGAACGACATTTATTGGATATTTCAAACTTTTTTAACAAATCAAAAACTGAAAAATTCGGCGTGCAAAATTATTGAACAATAACCTAGCAAATGACATAGTCTGTCAGTCAACTAACAAATCCTAATATCAGGCAAGCCATTTCATCATTAGTATGCTGAAGGTGCCGATCAAATTTCAGGAACAGGCCACCTATCTCGCGTTGGTCAGGGCGCAGTTTAACTATGCTACTGGTATTGCCCCGGGGTTGTTCGGTCTGAAAAAAATAACTTGTAGATCAATGACTGTGAACACTGTAACAAGCAGTTTGACACTGAAGGAGCAGACGAAATCAGTGGTCACAAAAGATGATAGGTCGCCTACTTTCAGAAGGTAGAAATAATGTAACATGACCCCCTAAAAAAAATGTGAACCTCGATTCATTAGGTTTGAATCGATTTTCTGACCGATGCATGCTACATTTGGATCAGATTGGGGTCCGCAGACAGATTTTAAATCGGAGACCGATGCGTATTGGTGAATCTGTACATTCCTCTCTATATCCATTGACATTTCATCAATCACTCCTCGTTTGTAATTTTGTCTTTTCGTCATTATTTGTGTTATTATTTTTTACCATCGAGGACCACTTGGGAAACAAGCGTGTTAATTAATACGTTTAAGTGATATCCTCTGGGTCCACATTGTACATTTTGTAGTATATATAGATATATATATATATATATATATATATATATATATATATATATATATATATATATATATATATATATATATATATATATATATATGTCTGTTACCCCAAATAAATTAAAATTCATTACATTTTTATCTACTACAGTATTAGAACAGTGGGTGGGTGCACTTAGTTGACCCCAACCCAAGATCCCAATTACCGCAGTGATCAAGTGATCTTCTCCCCTCGCTTTATTGGTCCAGATGGGTGTAATATTCAGTCCGTGGACCAATCATCCTCCTCCAAATCACCATGGAATTCACATGAAAGCAAGGCATTCAGGGAGGTGAACGTGCAGCACGCCAAGGAACAGATTGGAACAATACGGTTCTCCGCTGCAGGTGTCGGGAGAACCCACCCGTGCCAAACAACCTTTTCCCTCCTCCTCATCCTCTCCTTCTCCCTCGTTTGGCCAAATTAATGTAGTATTTCCCAGATTTCTATCAGGTAAAGCTGCATGTTTTCACATGAAAACCCTGTGAAGAATTACACTCGGACTGAACCCCCTTACAAATCGGTAACCGGAACGCTACCCAATCAAGATCTTTGATGTGGGGCCAGTGAGACTTGTTTGCAAGGGTATGAGGCTTGTAGTCTGTAAATACCTCTCCTTTATATAAAAGGATATCACTAATGGACAGTTCAATCTGAATATCAGGAAGTCAGTTCTTGGTTGAATTGTTTCAAGTCTCACATGACGGGAGTAATCGATCATTTGAATCAACCTGCTCTTGATAAATTCATATGATGCCATTCAAACAACAACAAAGCCGTTCTTGGTAAACAAACAGCTGTGGAATATTTGGCTGGAGAAATGGCACCTCTCTCAACTTCATAGATAGAGCTATGAATGCAAGGACTGGCTAGCCATGGTTTGAGTCTATTGGAGTAAAACAAGTCTATATTTTGCTTCTGATCGGGTACAACAGTTGAACTAACACTATGATGTATTTATAAGTTATTTTCTTTTTTTTCTTTTTTTTAATGGATTAAAAATCCATTAAAAATGGATGTAACAATCACAGATAGCCCCTTTAAGTGGTTATAGGAAAAAGCTGACTTGTATCTCCATACTGTAATCGACTTCATTTCCATCATCTGCATTGATCTGGAAGCAATGCATCTGGAGGCATTAGACTCGTTGTCCAGCTATTTTATGTCAGTGCAGGATTAAGGACATGAGACAAAGAGTGGAAACCATTTAAGACAATGGAGGTGCACCCATACAGTCCTGTGACTGAATCACGTCATCCTATGCTAACTAGTGGAGGAGGCAGTTTGCAGTATTCTGTCATTGCAGTGAAAGTTGTCCTATGAGCTACAATGGGAGAGTATAGGCATCTAATGCCAAACGTGTGTGAACGATGCCATCCTGTGGACTCCCTCAACACCTTGACAGACTTGACATGAAGAAGGGATCTAGCCCTCTTTTCATGTCTAACCATCTAAACAAGATACAAATGAAAGTATTTTTAAGTACAGTGGGGATAAAAATAATTTAGTCAGCCACCAATTGTGCAAGTTCTCCTACTTAAAAAGATGAGAGAGGCCTGTATGAGGGAAAAAAAATCCAGAAAAATCACATTGTAGGATTTTTAATGAATTTATTTGCAAATTATGGTGGAAAATAAGTATTTGGTCAATAACAAAAGTTTATCTCAATACTTTGTTATATACCCTTTGTTGGCAATGACCGATGACAAACGTTTTCTGCAAGTCTTCACAAGGTATTCACACACTGTTGCTGGTATTTTGGCCCATTCCTCAATGCAGATCTCCTCTAGAGCAGTGATGTTTTGGGGCTGTTGCTGGGCAACACGGACTTTCAACTCCCTCCAAAGATGTTCTATGGGGTTGAGATCTGGAGACTGGCTAGGCCACTCCAGGACCTTGAAATGTTTCTTACAAAGCCACTCCTTTGTTGCCCGGGCAGTGTGTTTGGAATCATTGTCATGCTGAAAGACCCAGCCACGTTTCATCTTCAATGCCCTTGCTGATGGAAGAGGTTTTTAATCAAAATGTCACGATACATGGCCCCATTCATTCTTTCCTTTACACGGATCAGTCGTCCTGGTCCCTTTGCAGCCCCAAAGCATGATGTTTACACCCCCATGCTTCACAGTAGGTATGGTGTTCTTTGGATGCAACTCAGCATTCTTTGTCCTCCAAACATGACGAGTTGAGTTTTTACCAAAAAGTTATATTTTGGTTTGATCTGACTATATGACATTCTCCAAATCTTCTTCTGGATCATTCAAATGCTCTCTAGCAAACTTCAGACAGACCTGGACATGTACTGGCTTAAGCAGAGGGACACGTCTGGCACTGCAGGATTTGAGTCCCTGGCGGCGTAGTGTGTTACTGATGGTAGGCTTTGTTACTTTGGTCCCAGCTCTCTGCAGGTCATTCACTAGGTCCCCCCATGTGGTTCTGGGATTTTTGCTCACCGTTCTTTTGATCATTTTGACCCCATGGGGTGAGATCTTGCGTGGAGCCCCAGATCGAGGGAGATTATCCATTTCCTAATAATTGCTCCCACAGTTGATTTCTTCAAACCAAGCTGCGTACCTATTGCAGATTCAGTATTCCCAGCCTGGTGCAGGTCTACAATTTTGTTTCTGGTGTCCTTTGACAGCTCTTTGGTCTTGGCCATAGTGGAGTTTGGAGTGTGACTGTTTGAGGTTGTGGACAGGTGTCTTTTATACTGATAACAAGTTCAAACAGGTGCCATTAATACAGGTAACGAGTGGAGGACAGAGCAGCCTCTTAAAGAAGAAGTTACAGGTCTGTGAGAGCCAGAAATCTTGCTTAAACAGTTTGTAGGTGACCAAATACTTATTTTCCACCATAATTTGCAAATAAATTAATAAAAAATCCTACAATGTGATTTTCTGGATTTTTTTCTTCTCATTTTGTCTGTCATAGTTGAAGTGTACCTATGATGAAAATTACAGGCCTCTCTCATCTTTTTAAGTGGGAGAACGTGCACAATTGGTGGCTGACTAAATACTTTTTTGCCCCTCTGAATAAATGTGTGAAGTTTCTTCGAAATGAGGAATGTTGCATTTTAAACATCTACAACTTTGTTCGTTTTTTTAACAATACCAAAGTCTAGATTAAAAGTCCCCCCTTCACCATAGTTTTACTGATTAAAACAAGTTTTTGTCAGGTTATGCTTTTCCACTTAGGGTGGTCATATGTGATGTGCATTTAGGAGTTACAAGGTTAATACAACTACTAGAATCACATGTGAGGATAATTTATTTACTCCACCATCCTGAGAGAGAACAGTGCAGTCCTCATGACAACATGCCAACTACGACTCTCTGGATAGGGGCCAAGTCTGAGACGCTGCTGTGTTCATGTTAACACACAGACGCACACAGCAGAATGGTTTTTTGGCCTGCAGACGTTTACAAAATCTTTATTTACAACGAGCTTAAGAAATAAGATATGGGGATTCTCGCATCACCATTATAAACTTGAGTAAATTAAAAAAGGCTGCTATGACCGAATCAGACTTATCTTTACATTACATTCGGACTCTGTCATCTAGTCTTTGGCAAGAGAACCAGGAGACATGGACAAGATTCTGACGCATTTTACTGTTTTATTTAGTTCTCTCCGTCTCGGTCTCCCTCTCTATCCCGGGCCTGATATGAAAGAAGAAGGAGAAGGAGAGAGGAGAAGAAGAGAGGAGAATGAGAAGGAGAAGAGAGGAGAAGGAGAGAGGAGAAGAAGAGAGGAGAATGAGAAGGAGAAGAGAGGAGAAGAACGAGCGAGGAGAAGGAAAAAAAATGATTGGCTAAAGTTGAGGAGATTCCAGTTTGTTTGTCCGCCTCTTCCATTAATCTCAGACTACCACCACACATGACATAATGGAAAAGCAGTGAGGAGGAGAGGAGAGGAGAGGAGAGGAGAGGAGAGGAGAGGAGAGGAGAGGAGAAGGCTTCAGGAGGACTGAAGTAGGAAACGGCTGTATTTCTCTCACCGTCCCGTTCGTTCGTTTCGCAGGGAGTCCAGGGGGATACATCATTCTAAAAATACATGCTTATATCACTGGAATTCATCTTCAGACCCTTGTGATGCCAGTGGCATTTAAACTGGTTTGATTAGGGCTGTGAAGTTAAAAAGCAGAGCGTACAGATATTTCAACACAGATTAATCATCAGGTTTTATCTGGCGCAGGGAGGAACATACTTACCTATTTGCCTGGTACAGTGCCTTCAGAAAGTACTCATACCCCTTGACTTATTCCTGATTTTGTTACAGCCTGAATTAAATTGATCAAATAAAAAAAATTCTCACCCATCTACACAAAATACCTAAATGAAAAAGTGAAAATATGTTTTAAGAAATTTTTGCAGAAAATATTCACACCCCCTGAGTAAATACGTTACATTCACCATTGGCAGTGATGACAGCAAGTCTTTCTGGGTGAGCTTTCCACACCCGGATTGTAAGATATTTGCAGATTATTCTTTTTAAAATTCTTCAAGCTCAGTCAAGTTGGTTATTGATCATTGCTAGACAGCCATTTTCAAGACTTGCCATAGATTTAACAAATGTAAGTCAAAAGGGTAACTGGGCCACTCAGAAACGTTCTCATCTTGGTAAGAAACTCTCCAGTGCAGATTTGGCCTTGTGTTTTAGGTTATTGTCCTGCTGAAAGGTGAGTTTGTCTCCCGGTGTCTGTTGGAGAGCAGACTGTCGCAGGTTTTCCTCTAGGATTTTGCCTGTGATTACTGTAGATCTATTCTGTTTATTTTATCCTGAAAAACTCCCCAGTCCTTGCCGATGACAAGCATACCCATAATAAGATGCAGCCTCCACTATGCTAGAAAATATGGAGAGTGGTACTCAGTAATGTGTTGTGTTGGATTTGCCCCAAACATAACACTTTGTATTCAGAACATAAAGATCATTTCTTTGCCACATTTTTGGCAGATTTAATGTAGTGCCTTATTGCAAATGATGCATGTTTTGGACTATTTTATTCTGTACAGGATTCCTTCTTTTCACTCTGTCATTTAGGTTGGTATTGTGGAGAAACTACAGTGTTGATCCCAGTTTTCTCCTATCACAGCCATTAAACTCTTTGCCTGTTTTAAAGTCACCATTCGCCTTATGGTGAAATCCCTGAGCGGTTTCTTTCCTCTCCAGCAACTGAGTTAGCAAGGATGCCTAGATGTCCGTAGTGACTGGGTGTATTGATACACCATCCGTAGTGTAATTAAAAACTTCACCATGCTCAAAGGGATATTCAATGTCTGTTTTATTTTACCCATCTACCAATAGATGCCATTCTTTGCAAAGCTTTGGAAAACCTCCCTGGTCTTTGTGGTTGAATCTGTGTTTAAATTTCACTGCTCGACTGAGGGACCTTACAGATAAATTGTATGTGTGGGGTACAGAGATGAGGTAGTCATTCAAAAATCATGTTTAGCATTCTTATTGCACACAGAGTGAGTCCATGCAACCTATTATGCGACTTGTCAAACACATTTGTTCTCCTGAACTTATTTAGACTTGCTATGACAGAGGTGTTAAATACTTATTGATTCAAGACATTTAAGCTTTTCCTTTTTTATTAATTAAAAATATAATTCCACTTTGACATTATGGGATATTGTGTGTAGGCCAGTGACAAAAACAAGCTCAATTGAATCCATGGCAGAAATTATTATTCACTTTCTTTCAGAAGGCCTGTATGGAATTTCGAAGTTGCGGAAGAAAATAAGATGAATTATTTTTATTCTTGGATTGACGGGAATCTTCATATGATTTGTTATCACGTGTGATTTATTCAGCCAATCCCATCAATCTGCTGATCACTATTATTAGTATTGTCAACGTCTAAGTTGAATTGGTCTTTAGCCAGCTAAACCTAGCAAATTTAAGATAATACCTAGGATCAGGATTCAAATCAGCGACCTTGTACTATGGCAAGCTTTTTGCATAATACTTAGAAAATGTTATTCCTGTTTATATGTTTTCATTTCATTTGAATTATAACTGATAGTGTTAAAACTCACCCTTCTTGTCTTGGGGGTCCTCATTGTCCTCTTTAGTCTTTAGGTGTCCAGGACTTTGCCTGTTCTCCTTACTGTGGACAGACAGCTCAGTAGTTTTCACTGCATTCATGCTGCGCTTCTCTCTGAAGGACTACTTTACTGGGAATCACATCCTGTCAGAGAGAGAGAGGACAAATCCTGTCAAAATCAGTTCCCCTGTGTGTCAGTTCCCCTGTGTGAGTGAGTGAGTGAGTGAGTGAGTGAGTGAGAGAGAGAGAGCGAGAGAGAGAGCGAGAGGACACATCCTTTCACGACTTAATTGGCTGATATTATAATATCACAGAGGCCACCGTGCAGGATATTGTTGCTGCCTCAGCGTCTGTCCACTCCAGGTTAAAAACAACAGCTGGTCAATTAAAATCCAACTGACATCACAAAACGAGAAATATATACGCCACAGACACGTCACACAACGAGAAATCTATGCCTTCACATTTTCAACGACCATGTGTTTCTAAACCCTGTGGTTGTTAACCATTATGTTAGTGTGTGCCGTTCCAACAGTGTTTTGTATTGTCTTTAGTTTAGAATCCATCTGAGCCTGGAGACGGCACAGCGACCAGCACAGCGACCAGCATGCTGCATGCGTCCGTCTGTTTACAGCGCTTAAGCCTGTGGACAAGTCCTGCTTCTCTCGCCATCCGCCCTCCACATCAGCCAACTTCTTCATTTACAGAGTTTACAAAGAGCAGACCTTCATCCCCCTTCTTCCTTATTCCCAAATAATAAACACTCCATGCTCAGCGGATTCAGTAGCATTGAGAGAAAATCGTCGAGTTGAAAAACGAGGCCCCTCACTCTCGTCCATAGACAAGCCAAGTCTTCTGTTCTGCCCAGGGCCCCTGTGCATCATCGTCCACTAAGGGGTCTCACAGGGCACCGTGAACTTGCATCACTGTTTTCTTTAATAATCTGGAGAACCACTCTGATGCTTAAGAGGACAAGCGTTCCCTCATATGTCACGCCTCCTGAAAACAGCTGAGGTATCAAAAAGCTAGGGTACGTCGGCCAGTCTGCCCGGATACAGGGTGTCGGATAAGTAAAAGTCTAAATATTTTAAAAATGGAAACCTGTTAGTGAGTAGATGTTTAATGAACACATATTAGTGAGTAGATTTATAATGAAAACGTGTTAAACTAATAGTCCTAATGCAATCATTCCCAAACCTGTCAACTTATACAAGCCTTTCACGACTAGACAATTTATAGTTAGTTACATTCATAATATGGCACATTTGCTTGACACATAGCAGACCATTTTCATCACAAGTCAAGGTTGGCTGCCTTACAAAATGACGCCACAGCCATTGGCCAAGACTTGACCAAACAACCATGAGAGGGAAAGGAGAGCCCATCGGAAATGTACTTATCTGTGTGGTAAGACAGATACAGTATCTCTGTAGTGCATGTTGAGCAGACAAAAAGGGGGCTTGTATACGGCCCATAAACACGAGCTGGGGGGAAACAATAACAAAGCCAAGCATTTACGTCAGAAACAAGACAACACTTGCAGTAAATTACCCTCCATAAAATAGCAGAACAGAAAACATGCCTCTATGCACTCCTCTTTTAATGAGGTCTTAACTGATGGGCCGGAGGTTGAAAGCCCACCCATCGCCAAGGAACGAGGGAGCCCACCCTGGGCATGTTATATCACAGTGACAGCCTAACCAAGGCCAGGGCGGGACAGGACAGATATGGCTGGCATAGTGTGTGGCCTACATTGGCGTTAGCTATAGGATGACAATTACAGGAGAAGAACAAACAAATCCCCTCAATCCATAGATTGTAGGTGCTTCAGTCAATGTGATGAAACATTGGAAAAAGTTCTAGAACGGGTTCTAATGCTATGTTCTGATCTCCACTATAGATACCTGCCCAGCCCATGTCCAGGGTAAGGTGGGACTGAAGTGCAGAACATGTGGCCCAAAACACCCAACTCTGAAGCTGTAAAAAAAAAAAAAACGATCCGCATCTTCAAAACATGTTTATGTTATTTGCCGACGGTATCTGGATGCTTAAGAGTGGGCTATCCCGTAAGACGGAGTGGGGTAAGACGGAGTGGGGTAAGACGGAGTGGGGTAAGACGGAGTGGGGTAAGACAGAGTGGGGTAAGACAGAGTGGGGTAAGACGGAGTGGGGTAAGACGGAGTGGGGTAAGACGGAGTGGGGTAAGACGGAGTGGGGTAAGACAGAGTGGGGTAAGACGGAGTGGGGTAAGACGGAGTGGGGTAAGACGGAGTGGGGTAAGACGGAGTGGGGTAAGACAGAGTGGGGTAAGACAGAGTGGGGTAAGACAGAGTGGGGTAAGACGGAGTGGGGTAAGACGGAGTGGGGTAAGACGGAGTGGGGTAAGACAGAGTGGGGTAAGACGGAGTGGGGTAAGACAGAGTGGGGTAAGACAGAGTGGGGTAAGACAGAGTGGGGTAAGACGGAGTGGGGTAAGACGGAGTGGGGTAAGACGGAGTGGGGTAAGACAGAGTGGGGTAAGACGGAGTGGGGTAAGACAGAGTGGGGTAAGACAGAGTGGGGTAAGACGGAGTGGGGTAAGACAGAGTGGGGTAAGACGGAGTGGGGTAAGACAGAGTGGGGTAAGACAGAGTGGGGTAAGACAGAGTGGGGTAAGACAGAGTGGGGTAAGACAGAGTGGGGTAAGACGGAGTGGGGTAAGACGGAGTGGGGTAAGACGGAGTGGGGTAAGACGGAGTGGGGTAAGACGGAGTGGGGTAAGACAGAGTGGGGTAAGACAGAGTGGGGTAAGACGGAGTGGGGTAAGACAGAGTGGGGTAAGACGGAGTGGGGTAAGACAGAGTGGGGTAAGACGGAGTGGGGTAAGACGGAGTGGGGTAAGACGGAGTGGGGTAAGACGGAGTGGGGTAAGACGGAGTGGGGTAAGACAGAGTGGGGTAAGACAGAGTGGGGTAAGACAGAGTGGGGTAAGACAGAGTGGGGTAAGACAGAGTGGGGTAAGACAGAGTGGGGTAAGACGGAGTGGGGTAAGACGGAGTGGGGTAAGACGGAGTGGGGTAAGACGGAGTGGGGTAAGACGGAGTGGGGTAAGACGGAGTGGGGTAAGACAGAGTGGGGTAAGACAGAGTGGGGTAAGACAGAGTGGGGTAAGACCGAGTGGGGTAAGACCGAGTGGGGTAAGACCGAGTGGGGTAAGACGGAGTGGGGTAAGACGGAGTGGGGTAAGACGGAGTGGGGTAAGACAGAGTGGGGTAAGATATTTGGTTGCCATTTAAAATGTCATTAGGTTTCCTATAAAGATGGAGAAGTCCTCTCTACAAGATCTCCTTATTGATTTCCTCAGTATGGCTGAAGACCTGGCACACACTGGTTGAATCAACGTTGTTTCCACAGCATTTCAATGAAATGACGTTGAACCAACGTGGAATAGACGCTGAATTATCGTCTGTGCCCTGGAGAGTAATTATTATGGAGAGTAAGTCACTGTCTTGTCTTTGGACATTAGTGGCAATTAGAGTTTCTCCTGACCTTATCGATTCCCTCAGTTTGGAGAAAGAACCCTGGATGTGTCATCAAACCCTCTCTCTAATGGTAAACAGACAGAAGAGTAATGTAAGGTAGTAATCTGAGCCACATTTCACTTTCCCGTTGTCGGTGCCTGCATTGGTTTTAGTGGTGATACATGAAGTCTTATAGCACAAGAGACAGCTCCCTGTTTGTTTGTGTGGTCAAAGTCAATGTTTATAGGCCTATATGCTATGTATGACATACATTCATCTTGTTTAGTCAATGGTTTCACTGTGTGGGCTATCCCATAATGGGTTTCAGGGGGAAAACAGTTCAACGCAGGTTACAGGTTACAGTATTAGCTTACAGAGATATCCTCCAAATCCCCGACTCCTCTCACTGACAGATTATTATATCCAGGAATGTTGTTATTTTCTGTTCCTGTTGGACCACCAGAGCTGAGCTGAGGGCTGGCTGGCCACATTTACGGCTGCATGCTTTCATGACTGGTCATATTTTTGTCAGGGTTAAGCCAAGATTTCCACCACTGGGAATTAATACATTTTCAATTGAAGCTAATTTAGGATATTCTAGTCGCTTATCGTATTATATTATAGTCCTGCGATAGTTGCTGGCACACAAACTGTAGTCCTTCTTTAACCATGTAATTTGGAGGCACCTATCGTAGAGGGACCTATCGTAGAGGCACCTATCGTAGAGGGACCTCTTGTAGAGGCACCTATCGTAGAGGCACCTATCGTAGAGGCACCTATCGTAGAGGGACCTCTTGTAGAGGCACCTATCGTAGAGGGACCTCTTGTAGAGGCACCTATCGTAGAGGCACCTATCGTAGAGGCACCTATCGTAGAGGGACCTCTTGTAGAGGCACCTATCGTAGAGGCACCTATCGTAGAGGCACCTATCGTAGAGGGACCTCTTGTAGAGGCACCTATCGTAGAGGCACCTATTGTAGAGGCAACTATCGTAGAGGGACCTATCGTAGAGGCACCTATATTGTAGAGGCACCTATTGTAGAGGCACCTATCGTAGAGGCACCTATCGTAGAGGCACCTATCGTAGAGGCACCTATTGTGCTCTAGACAACATTATCTTCTTAAATTACTAAATGTGCCAGTTATACCGGCATCTTATCCTGAGCTAATTATTTACCGGCCTCCGTTTTACCACGACTTACTTCGAACACAGAGTTTGGAGAAAAAAAGTTGTTATTTCTGGTCCATGTTTGTGTCTTTTCTCTCGTATAAAACAGGCTCCCAGTGGATGTGTAGGGTAAGAAGCAGTATGTATTGGCCTCTCTAACTAACATGGTGTCTATTCTCTTGAGTATTTTCCTGCGGTCTCACAACGTCTAACATGTCCCAATGCTTCCTGCTGGGCATTCCGTGGAGCAAATGAAGTAGGAGAGGATGGAAGAGCTTGAACCCAGCAACATGATGGGTAATATGAGGATGAAATACGAGCCTGTATCAAGTGGTGACGCACTGTTTTAAACATAGAAATAGAATCCATGCCTATTCGAGTTCTATGTTATGTTATTCTATGTTATGGCTTACGTCAATACTTGGTTCTAACTTCACGAAGGACCCTGGCAAGCCGAAGGCATGCTTTAATCCTAAACTGTAGAATCATCGTCATAGTCTGTGTAATAGACGACTACAGCATGAGCTCTTCCACACGCTAGAGAGAGAGATAAAAAAAAGGTGGTGTTTCAGGATTTGTTTTAAAGTAAATAGACTTTGGACTAATGAATAAGTATCGGTTCTATGTACGCCACGCTTTGCCGCTCTGACAAGTTGTTATTCAATTATTTTTTAACAGAGGATTTAGAACTTTTGCCATTCTATAATAAACAATGGCATGGGCCATATTGAAAATATTTACTTAATTCTCCAAGGTGACTTATGGCAACGCTGGTCACTAAACAGAGTGGGAAGTGTTATGGAGTCAGGTGCCGCTGCCTGTACACTTGTTTATAGGAAAAGCCCATCTGGCTTTGGCTAACACAGGCAGCCCTCTCTGGTGACCCCTCGGCTTGTTCCAATGGAAAATATAACAGGAGTGTTTGCTAAGCAGCTACAGCAGTCAACTTTCAGGTGAAAGACAAGACAATGTTGACCGCAGACTCCAGATCTGAAAACCCTGGCCCTCTCGGAAACCCCTGGCCCTCTCGGAAACCCTGGCCCTCTCGGAAACCCTGGCCCTCTCGGAAACCCTGGCCCTCTCGGAAACCCTGGCCCTCTCGGAAACCCTGGCCCTCTCGGAAACCCTGGCCCTCTCGGAAACCCTGGCCCTCTCGGAAACCCTGGCCCTCTCGGAAACCCTGGCCCTCTCGGAAACCCTGGCCCTCTCGGAACCAGTAGAAGAACTATCCAGGGGAAAAAAACATTTTATTTATTTTTTATTACTCCCATCTTGGGGGAGGGGTTTATAAAACGATGACAGAGTTGCAGAAGCTTAGCAAAATGTTCAAGTAGGTGATGACTGGATGAGTGGACCAAATATATATCTTCCCTGCCTGTTGCTTTGATTTCCACCTATGCTGGGAGAGATCAGACAGATTTTAGGATGTTGGTTTACTGCATGTATCCATTCTAAAAATCCATCCATCAACAGTATAGGAAAGGTGACAGTTGGTTGTGATTATTGTTGAATGGTAAAATCAAAGACAATACTTCCTGAAATAAATGTGGGTTTTTCTATCCAAGCTAATTTGATTCAGTTCCTCATTCGGATCTTGGTGACAAGCCGACAGAAACACAATAAAACTGTCTCGATTCTCGTCATCAGTTGTCAGTGATGTGCTGTACGTAAATAAAACTGTCTAAACAATCTCTGCGTTCAATCCACAACAGCAAATCTTCCAACTCCCCTTGTTCTCATAGATCTCAGACTTATTTGAGGTCATTCAACAAATAATTATTAAGCTTATTCATTTGGGAAGATATATATATATATATATATATATATATATATATATATATATATATAAAACGTTTTTGAACTTATCCTCTGCAGCAGAGGTAACTGGGTCTTCCTTTCCTGTGGCGGTCCTCATGAGGGCCAGTTTCATCATAGCGCTTGATGATTTTTGCGACTGCACTTGAAGAAACTTTCAAAGTTCTTGAAATGTTCCGGATTGACTGACCTTCATGTCGTAAAGTAATGATGGATTGTCATTTCTCTTTGCTTATTTGAGCTGTTCTTGCCATAATGTAGACTTGATATTTTACTAAATAGGGCTATCTTCTGTATACCACCCCTACTTTGCAATAACACAACTGATTGGCTCAGATGCATTAGGAAGGAAATAAATTCCACAAATGAACTTTTAAGAAGGCACACCTGTTAATTGAAATGCATTCCAGGTGACTACCTCATGAAGCAGGTTGAGAGAATGTGAAGAGTGTTTAAAGCTGTCATCAAGTCAAAGGTTGGCTCTTTTAATGAATCTCAAATATAAAATATATTTTGATTTGTTTAACACTTTTTTGGTTACTACATGATTCCAAATGTGATATTTCATAGTTGTAATATATTTGTATTCCGGACACCGATATTGCTCGCTCTGATAGTTCTTAATTTTTCTTTTTACTTTTTGGATGATGTGCGTATTGTTTTGTGTTGTTAGGGTATTATTACTGCACTGTTGGAACCTAGAAACACACTGCACTGCACCTGCGAATAACATCTGAAAAATCTGTGTACGCAACCAATAAACCTTGAAATGACTTGGGTAAATGTGGCATGGTAAACATACATTTTGCTACGTTAACTCTGAGGCCAGGCTGCTTTGTCACGATCTACACTCACTCAAAAACAGTGAGGAAAGCGAGGCCATGTTTCGATTGGAGGTGAAATGGGGAGAAAACATTGAACGTTGCTTTGGAGGATATCTGACAATCAAATCTAAATCAAGGTTTTTTTTTCTCAGCATAGTGTGCACGACAATACAATATAACCAACCAACTGTCCAACTTTTTTTCCCCCCACCTGTTTGCAAAGTGGTTGAGTATGTATCTGTGATGAATATGAGGCAGCTACATACTACCACTGTCCAGTCTGTCTGTGACAACGCAGCTGTAGCTTCTGGTATTCTCCTCCTTCAACACTGTTTAGCTCTATGGATTTCATAGGCATCAATCACCAGAGGAATTGGGCTGGGGTGTTTCATCAACCCTCTACACAGCAAAACAGTGGAATATGTCCCAGGCCAAGACCTCTTAAGTGTAAATTCAACAGAAAAATAACTGGAATACACAGCGCTAAGAGCTTGCGTCTCTGTCTGGCAACAAACGCCAAGAATGATGAATATAAGGGAGATAAGAGAATTCTCTAATACTTTACAGTTCACCAGATGTAGCCCGGGTGTTATGACAAATATCCTAACCATGAATCCATCAACTCCTCCCCTCCAAAATATATCTAACAATAAAGACTTTAGACGTGTGATATTTAGGGACTTTACAAAAAAACTGATACACCTCAACATTCTGAAATCTACTTTTATGTAGTCTACATATTGTGGATCACATGTTCTATATGATGTCATTCTGTGGGATTAGGCCTACATATTGTGGATCACATGTTCTATATGATGTCATTCTGTGGGATTAGGCCTACATATTGTGGATCACATGTTCTATATGATGTCATTGTGGGATTAGGCCTACATATTGTGGATCACATGTTCTATATGATGTCATTCTGTGGGATTAGGCCTACATATTGTGGATCACATGTTCTATATATGTCGTCATTCTGTGGGATTAGGCCCATCCATTTCGTTTCATTTAGGTAAACCGAGAGCTGCCCCCCCCATCCATTTAGTTTCAATTAGGTAAACCGAGAGCTGCCCCCCCCCCCCCATCCATTTAGTTTCAATTAGGTAAACCGAGAGCTACCCCCCCCATCCATTTAGTTTCAATTAGGTAAACCGAGAGCTGCCCCCCCATCCATTTAGTTTCAATTAGGTAAACCGAGAGCTGCCCCCCCCCCCCATCCATTTAGTTTCAATTAGGTAAACCGAGAGCTGCCCCCCCCCCCATCCATTTAGTTTCAATTAGGTAAACCGAGAGCTGCCCACCCCCATCCATTTAGTTTCAATTAGGTAAACCGAGAGCTGCCCCCCCCCCCCATCCATTTAGTTTCAATTAGGTAAACCGAGAGCTGCTTGACATATTTTCACGCTAAGGGAAGACTGTCTCTCCCAGGTACTGCTCATGTGATGTTTAACACAGTGCTGTTGTCAGTGGTGTAGTGGTGCCTGGATAAGTGGGTGTACTCTAAACTCAAATTTTTGCCAACAATTTCCTAAAACGTCCCCACCCCGGTGAAGGAAAGGCATCCTGTGTTAAAAATATTATAGTTTCCTATAGTTTTCACTTGCAAATTCACATTTTTTTTTAAATAAACATACATATTCTGTTGTTTTTCTAAGGCCACAACAAATGCTTAAATCACACCAGGAGAAAAATGTTGCAGTCTGGGAAAACAACAAATAAATGTCTTTGTGGAGGGTGTAGATGTGCAGCTAGCAAGAGACTGGTTGGCTAGCTGTGTCTCTGAACTGTACAATAGGCCTACATGTGATGGCAGATTTTGTGAAACCTTCTTACCGGAAAACAAATCATCAGACTATCATTCTGCCAGGTAGGCCTACTTTGCAGTCAACATTTAATTGGGAAGTTTTTTTGAGAAAGCCTTCATAAAAAGTTCATTCAAAAACAATGCATGACGTCTGGATTGCGCGTCGCAGAAATTCAACCAAGACTTCGGACCAAACCTGTTCTATACCTGGTTTACCCATTGTTGCATTAGTTAGCATTTACTGGTAAATATCATACGTTGAAATGTTCCTACACAGCTGTACACCACCTGTACCGATGTGGTTCCTCTGTGAGCTGCACCATGCGACAGCCAGTTGACACCTGTACACCACCTGCTACCGATGTGGTTCCTCTGTGAGCTGCACCATGCGACAGCCAGTTGACAGCTGTACACCACCTGCTACCGATGTGGTTCCTCTGTGAGCTGCACCATGCGACAGCCAGTTGACAGCTGTACACCACCTGCTACCGATGTGGTTCCTCTGTGAGCTGCACCATGCGACAGCCAGTTGACAGCTGTACACCACCTGCTACCGATGTGGTTCCTCTGTGAGCTGCACCATGCGACAGCCAGTTGACAGCTGTACACCACCTGCTACCGATGTGGTTCCTCTGTGAGCTGCACCATGCGACAGCCAGTTGACAGCTGTACACCACCTGCTACCGATGTGGTTCCTCTGTGAGCTGCAACATGCGACAGCCAGTTGACAGCTGTACACCACCTGCTACCGATGTGGTTCCTCTGTGAGCTGCAACATGCGACAGCCAGTTGACAGCTGTACACCACCTGCTACCGATGTGGTTCCTCTGTGAGCTGCACCATGCGACAGCCAGTTGACAGCTGTACACCACCTGCTACCGATGTGGTTCCTCTGTGAGCTGCACCATGCGACAGCCAGTTGACAGCTGTACACCACCTGCTACCGATGTGGTTCCTCTGTGAGCTGCACCATGCGACAGCCAGTTGACAGCTGTACACCACCTGCTACCGATGTGGTTCCTCTGTGAGCTGCACCATGCGACAGCCAGTTGACAGCTGTATGTACACCACCTGCTACCGATGTGGTTCCTCTGTGAGCTGCACCATGCGACAGCCAGTTGACAGCTGTACACCACCTGCTACCAGATGATATTTCTGATGATAGATATACTCCCAGTGCACGGGAATATAGTTGTGCAGGCTACTCTGTGCATGATTTCTTTATTGTGCTACATTATTTATATGGCGTATACCTCCACTACTTTGATCCGCATCAAAGGAAGTGAGTAAAACGCAATGCCCATTGACAAATCAGTGAGTATGCATGGGTATAGCCTCCACTACACCACTGGTAACGGTGTTACGTCTTACACTTGTCCTGCCCCCCCCATCTATTCTACAAGTCACACACCACACCTCGCCACACCACACCACACCACACCTCGCCACATCACACCTCGCCACACCACACCTCGCCACATCACACCTCGCCACACCACACTTCGCCACACCACGCCACACCACACCTCACCACGCCACACCACACCTCGCCACACAACACCTCACCTCACCACGCCACACCACACCTCGCCACACCACGCCACACCACACCTCGCCACACCACACCTCGCCACACCACGCCACACCACACCACACCTCGCCACACTTCGCCACACCACACCTCGCCACACCACGCTACACCACACCTCGCCACATCACGCTACACCACACTTCGCCACACCACGCCACACCTCGCCACACCACGCCACACCACACCTCGCCACATCACACCACATCACACCTCGCCACATCACACCTCACCACATCACACCTCGCCACACCACGCTACATCACACCTCGCCACACCACGCTACACCACACCTCTAAACTTGGTCCAAATCTGAGGAACACAAATAACTTGGTAAAAGTTTTGTTTTTTGGGAGACTGGAATGTTGAACTGAATGTGAACACGTACAGATGTAGGGTCTTAATTTGAACACCTTGTTGCAGGAGAATCTTCCTGCAATGAAGAAATCTAAAACTCGTAGTGTAGTGGCGGAAATGTTCACTTTGAAATGTCAGACTTTATATTGACTTATGAAAAATGTATCAACCCCTTCAAAAATGTTCATTAATTATAATCCCCATAATAATTCACATTTTCTGCTGCTGCAGGATTATTTTCCTGCTAAAAGCAAACTAGCTCAAATGAAGATCCTACATCTGTATGTACATGTGAGGGAATGAATGCTTCTTGGCGTCGTGACGTCAGTTTTCAAAGGGGAAGAGGTTGAAATCTTCATAACTTTATTGTCCACAGCCACATGGACAGAAACCCTCTTGATAAGATGGTCTGATGTTCCCGTTCCTCAGGTCTCATCAAGGGCAAAGGTTAAGAAAAATGAAATCTGAATAATATTACATCATTATTTTATATACTCCAGTAGATGGCTATCATTGAACAATGTGGTATACATTGTAGATCTGCTAACACTGTAAATTGTATTTACTCATTTCAACATTTTATAAACAAGATAGTTGGCCTATGAATATGAATATTTCAAGGTCGCTCAGTAAATCAGCATTGTTGTGACAAAGATGTTACACAGAGTAGCTTTAAGCTATAGCGTAGCATGATGGTATCACTTTCACACAGCTAGCCTATACTCCCCTATCAGCGTATGATTTATTTATTTATGTGACACCACGGCTAAGCCCTGAAGTGCTGTGATTGCATAAGCAACACAGTCAGTGACAGCAGTCAGAGATATGTCTGACTGATAGCAGCTTGTCCTTGTTGTGTGTGGCTGGGGACTGACATCACCGATAGACGCCTGGGTCCTGGACACACCACCAATTACCCTGGGGATGGAGACCGAGGATGGAGACCGGGGATGAAGACCGAGGATGGAGACCGAGGATGAAGACCGAAGATGAAGACCGAGGATGGAGAACGAGGATGGAGACCGAGGATGAAGACCGGGGATGGAGACCGGGGATGGAGACCGGGGATGGAGACCGGGGATGAAGACCGGGGATGAAGACCGAGGATGGAGACCGGGGATGGAGACCGGGGATGGAGACCGGGGATGGAGACCGGGGATGGAGACCGAGGATGGAGACCGGGGATGGAGACCGGGGATGGAGACCGAGGATGGAGACCGGGGATGGAGACCGGGGATGGAGACCGGGGATGGAGACCGAGGATGGAGACCGAGGATGGAGACCGAGGATGGGGCTGAGGGCTTGGGGCTGGGAGTTGAACAGACTCACTGCTGATGCTGGCACTGTGAGTGTCCTGCGTGTTTAACTTGTTCAACACAAATAAGATGTGTAATCTAAACACAGGAGGCATTCTAAACACAGGAGGCATTCTAAACACAGGAGGCATTCTAAACACAGGAGGCATTCTAAACAAGGGGGCATTCTAAACACAGGAGGCATTCTAAATACATGAGGTAATTTAAATACAGGAGGTAATCTAATTACATGAGGTAATTTAAATAAATCTTGTGCAGACGGTAGTGTTTGTACATGCACGCTTAAGTGTGAGCGTCACTGAAACTATGACCGTGTTTGTATGTATGACTGCAATACGTCTGACTGGCATTCGCTGTGTTTAAAACTCGCTCCCCGAAAGTTTAAACAGAGTGGTACTTCTGCCTAGCTTTGTGTGACAAGCTTTGATGCAGAATACCCATCACCAGCGAAACAACCACTCCCTGGACACACACACCCTTTCCATTCATGCGTTTCTATTTTCAAATCAAATCAAATTTTATTTGGCATTCCTCTTGTCCAGATGGGATAGGGGATGTGTTCTCTAGTGTCCAGCTTCCATTGTTCCCAGTCTCAGAAAAGTTCTGTTGACAATTGATATTTGACTCTCAGGCTGAGAGTATTTGTCTTGGGGTTTTTTGTGCGTCACATTCTAGAATGGATAGAATCAAAAGAAAAACAATGAATTCATGCTTCAAACGTCTGCAGGACTGGTCTTCTGAACTGTACTTCGCATCACACCAAGCCAGTCATGTCAACCAGAAGGTCACACTGAAATTACACTTTCTAGAGCACTTATTTTGAGAGGGAGAGAGACAACACACACTACACTTCCTAAGTTTTTCATTCATATGTCTTTTTCTTTCCATCTGTATGTCTTGTATTGTAAATGTTTCATATGCTTTGGCAATACATACTGCCTGAATGTCTTGGCAATAAAGCCATTTTGAATTTAATTGAAATTGAGAGAGCGAGAGACCGAGAGAGAGATAAAGAGACAGAGAGACAGAGATTCAGGAATATGATATTCCGAGGTATTTGCTGGATAGCAGCTTGTCATGAAGTGCTTTGAGAGACTAGTCAAGGATCATATCACCTCCATCTTACCTGTCACCCTAGACCCACTTCAATTTGCTTATCGCCCCAACAGGTCCAGACAATGCAATCGCCATCAAACTGCACAGTGCACTATCCCATCTGGACAGGACGAATACCTAAGAATGCTGTTCATTTTCTACAGCTCAGCATTCAACACCATAGTACCCTCCAAGCTCATCATTAAGCTGGAGGCCCTGGGTCTCAACCCCGCCCTGTGCAATTGGGTTCAGGACTTTCTGACGGGCCACCCCCAGGTATGAAGGTAGAAAACAATTTCCACTTTGTTGATCCTCAACACTGGGGCCCCTCAAGGGTGCATGCTCAGCCCCCTCCAGTACTCCCTGTTCACCCATGACTGCGTGGCCATGCACAACTCCAAATCAATCATCAAGTTTGCAGACAACACAACAGTAGTGGGAATTATTACCAACAATGACGAGACAGCCTACAGGGAGGAGGTGAGGGCTCTGGGACAGTGGTGTCAGGAAAACAACCTCTCACTCAACGTCAGCAAAACAAAGGAGATGATCCTGGTCTTCAGGAAACAGCAGAGGGAGCACCCCCCTATTTCACATCGACGGGACAGCAGTAGTGGAGAAGGTGGAAAGTTTTAAGTTCCTCGGTGTACACATCACGGACAAACTGAAATGGTCCACCCACACAGACCATGTGGTGAAGAAGGCACAACAGCGCCTCTTAAACCTCAGGAGGCTGAAGAAATTTGGCATGTCACCTAAAACCGTCACAAACTTTTACATATGCACAATTGAGAGCACCAGGCTGTATCACCGCCTGGTTCGGCAACTGCAAGGCTCTCCGGAGGGTGGTGCGGTCTGCACAATGCATCACTGGGGGGGGGGGGGGGGGCAAACTACCTGCCCTCCATGACGGCTACAGCAAAAAAGATAATCAAGGACAATAGCCACCCGAGCCACTGCATGTTCACCCGCTACCATCCAGAAGGCGAAGTCAGTACAGGTGCATCAAAGCTGGGGCCGAGAGACTGAAAAACAGCTTCTATCTCAAGGACATTGTCGTAGAAATATTTGCTCAATAATATTTCTCAGATACTGTAACTTGTGATTTCAAATAGACAAAGTAACAAGCCGAGCTGGTCCATGGATCAACTGCCTTTCCAGCCTCGGCACATACTTTTTATACAGTTTTCATCCTTACGTCACACATATAGTCACTCCTCTTTATGTTAATGATTCATCCCTTTGGGCATTTAGCCACCATTATCTTTTTGCCTTGCACTTATTTCAGCTTGGTTTCCATTATTCTTGTTTGGCACGGACCTTAGGGCATGGATTGTATTGGTGGCGTATCCATAGCAATGATACAAAAAATAAACAGACACGCACACTCATAATGTAGGTGCATGTCTAATCGTGCTTTTAGTAATACAAACCTATGCTCCTAATGCACATCTAATGAACCTTATGGGACTAGGTAATGGCTTCCCTTATCCTAATGACCAATTTATTATTGGTTTCCCTTAACCTAATGACCTATCGATTAATGGCTTCAGAGCGCACGTCTAATGGCCCAGAAACATACGGTTTGTATTGATTCTGCTTACTACTCTAAGATGGATAATGTGCACATATGTACTGGAAAATTCCCAATACCAGCAGACTGTTAAACAGCCATCACTAACACAGAGAGGCTGCTGCCTACATACAGACTTGATATCATTGGCCCCTTTAATAAATGGATCACTAGTCACTTTAAATAATGCCACTTTAATCATGTTTACATATCTTACATTACTCATCTCATATGTATATACTGTATTTTATACCATCGATTGCATCTTACCTATGTGGCTCGGCCATCGCTCATCCATATTTTATATGTATATATTCTTATTCCATCCCTTTACGTGTGTGTGTATAAGGTAGTTTTTGGGAATTGTTAGATTACTTGTTAGATATTACTGCATTGTCGGAACTAGAAGCACAAGCATTTCTCTACGCTCGCATTAAACATCTGCATGTGACAAATAACATTTGATTTGATAACATGCCTTGTTTAATTTAAAATCCACACGAACAAACCTCCATAATAATGATAATATTGGAAGCACAACCATTGAAATACACACTGAGTTCACAGGCCAGACGACCTATGAAAACATCCACTTGGAAGCGTGGTTATTCCGTGAACCATGAACAACTGACGCAGGATGATTCATATAAATACAAAAACACCTTAAAAACCCAGACTTAACTAAACTAAAGTGGACATCTGCTTCATGTTAGTCTGAGCCTATAGTGTGCAGCAGGAGTTGTGCGCTCAGAGTTCACCAGATCTCGTCTTTGTCACAGACTCTCAGACTTTGTATATTTTCTTTATCGGACTCTTAGTTCAGCTGTGGTTCCAAGGTGTCTGGCAAATTAGCTGATATGACTGTCAATGACCTGTCAGATTTTTCTCGTTGCCGACTAAATCTAATGGATATTTGCTGCATCCATACTTTGTCTGATCTCTTCGGTTCTCTTTCATTTTCAATTAGCATCACATATAGTGCATTCGGAAAGTATTTAGACCCCTTGACCTTTCCACATTCTGTTACAGCCTTGTTCTAAAATGTATTAAATGAAAACATTTTCTCATCAATCTACAAGCAATACCCCATAATGACAAAGTCTAAAAAAGGTATATTTTTTTGGTTGCAAATGTATAAAAAAAAAAAAAAACAGAAATACCTTTTTTATATAAGTATTCAGACCCTTTGCAATGAGACTTTAAATTGGGCTCACGTGCATCCTGTTTACATTGATCATCCTTGAGATGTTTCTACAACTTGGAGTCCACCTGTGGTAAATTCAATTAATTGAACATGATTTGGAAAGGCGCACACCTGTCTATAAGGTCCCACAGTTGACAGTGCATGTCAGAGCAAAAACCAAGCCATGAGGTCGAATTAATTTTCCATAGAGCTTCCAGATAGGATTGTGTCGAGGCACAGATCTGGGGAAGGGTACCAACAAATGTCTGCGGGATTGAAGGTCCCCAAAACACAGTGGCCTCCATCATTCTTAAATTGAAGAAGTTCGGAACCCCCAAGACTCTTTCTAGAGCTGGCCGCTCGGCCAAACTGAGCAATCGGGGGAGAAGGGACTGATGGTCACTCTTACAGACCTCCAGAGTTTCTCTGTGGAGATGGGAGAATTTCCCAGAAGGACAACTATCCCTGCAGCACTCCACCAATCAGGCCGTTACGGTAGAGTGGCCAGGCGAAAGTCCCTCCTCAGTAAAAGGCACATGACAGTCCGCTTGGAGTTTGCCAAAAGGCACCCAAAGGACTCAGACCATGAGAAACAAGATGCTCTGGTCTGATGAAACTAAGATTGAACTCTTTGGCCTGTATGCCAATTGTCATGTCTGGAGGAAACTTGGTACCATCCCTACGGTGAAGCATGGTGGTGGCAGCATCATGCTGTGGGGATGTTTTTCAGCGGCAGGAACCGGGAGACTAGTCAGGATCAAGGGAATGATGCACGGAGCAAAGTACAGAGATCCTTGACGCAGGAGTGGCTTCAGGACAAGTCTCTGAATGTTCTTGAGTGGCCTAGCCAGAGCAGGGACTTGAACCCGATCAAATATGTCTGGAGAGACCTGAATATAGACTCTCCCCATCCAACCTGCCAGAGCTTGATAGGATCTGCAGAGAAGAATGGTTCCCCAAATACAGGTGTGCCAAGCTTGTAGCGTAATACCCAAGAAGACTCGAGGCTGTAACTGCTGCCAAAGGTGCTTCAACAAAGTACTGAGTGAAGGGTCTGAATACATAAGTATTATTAAATATATGTATATATATATGTAAATGTGATATTTAAGTTTTCTAATTGTAATACATTTTCTAAGAACCTGTTTTTGCTTTGTCATTATTGGGTATTGTGTGCAGATTGATGAGGGGAAAAAACGATTGAATACATTCTAGAATAAGGCTGTAACATAACAAAATGTGGAAAAAGTCAAGGGGTCTGAATGCTTTCCAAATGCACTGTATAGGCAACTTTTTGACATTTTCAATGGTGATGTCATCAATCTGAATGTTAAGCCTGTCATGGACACCTCAGGACTCTTAATGATGATGTAATGTTCTCCTGAAACAGCTCTACTCTAGATTGAAGGAAACAGGAAACCGCAACAGTAATTATGAGTGACACTGAACATATATATCCCTGACATCCAAGGTCTCATTCAATTAGGACGCTTCAAGAAACCATAGCAAACCTGGCAACCCTACAGTACAATCC
This sequence comes from Oncorhynchus mykiss, assembly GCF_013265735.2. Classification (NCBI taxonomy): domain Eukaryota; kingdom Metazoa; phylum Chordata; class Actinopteri; order Salmoniformes; family Salmonidae; genus Oncorhynchus; species Oncorhynchus mykiss. The sequence goes on from NC_048580.1 coordinate 8,302,445, forward strand.
CTGACCTGGCAACACCGTAGCAGACCTGGATTGAAATATTGAAAAAACAATCTAAATACATTAGGTACGCTTCATTTGGCTTGCCTGGCAGAATGGAACCAAAATAATATTCCTGAGTGCAAAAACCTGCCCAACCAACGTAAGCTCTACCATAGCCCTTTAAATATGTGGGAATTGGCCTATATGGACAGGTTGAAATGTTTCTAACAGAATAAATATTAGAAACATATACGTGTAGCAAGTGAATAAGAAGAAAACAACTTTCAGACGTGTTTTTAGTCTACAAAGGGCCAGGCTAGAGGTCACGTGTTTACGTAAAACTCTTTAGTGGCATACTGTTGCCAAAGTGCAACGTTCCCTAGTTCCCTGATGTTCAATCTGATACATGGAGACCATGTAAAAAAAAGAAGTGTGACCAACACAGCCCATCTCTGTTGGGTGACCGGTTTTACGACCCCCAACACTAACTGATTATCAACGACACCACCTGCCTGCCGATGACGAAGCTTCCACCTTTAGCGCTAACGAGTTCCACTGTAACAACACAGAACAGGGCCCGTCCACTAACACAACCCAGTACATTCCTCCACACAAACAATGTAGTTTGACGCGCCACAGGAACGTCTACACTCTCGGCTCTAAGCGGCTCTGTGAAGCCACTTGACAAGGACCATGTGTGGAAATATTTCTTCAAATGTCTATTTTCCAAGCGGTTATGAATACGTGTGTATCTGGAACTGTAAATGTCAGCTGGGCTGCCAGGTCTGAGGGAGCTGTGTGTCGGCTTTATCGGACCCTTTCAAGGTGGAGAAGAGACTATCAAGGTGTTGCTCTTGTTTAATAGTTGTCAAACGGCTGTGAGAAACACACAGCACCATTCCGTGTTCGGGATCATTCAGATGAATTAGAATTAACTTTAACTGAAGCGTTCTGTGGATCTTTGATATGCAAGAGTCCTAGACCATTATCAATATGCTGTAATGGTCTGTGTGTGTGTGTGTGTGTGTGTGTGTGTGTGTGTGGGGGGGGGGGGGGGGTACACACGTGCCAGAAGGCCTGTGCATGTTTGCGTTTGTAATCTAAACATCACAGAAAAGTAGGTGTGTGAACGTTTAGACATTTAAAAAAAATAAAAACATATATCTTCTGTGTTATAGGCTAACTAGACGATCGGCTATAAAAGCCTGAGGAAAGTTGTGTCATTTAAAAGGTAGACTTAGTGATATGACTTAGAAGCAGAAAGTAAACAGTGTCATGACGTTGGCCTGGGGGTAGGTTTATGACAGTCATAAATACCTCTTCCCTCCTTTTTCCTCTCTACCCTACTGAGGTTACATTTGAAAAACCCTTGGTTAACATAGAGATTCTGGGAACGTCAGAATGTGGGGGGAAATGAACTATATTCTGGTAATCCGACCAATTGAACATATGCGGTGGTACTTAATGAATATGATGTCAGTTCGGTTGTCATCTGAGACATTCTCATCAATGATAAGATGACAAACTCTACAGTGGAAAGTCTACACATCAGAGTTATCGGATTCACATGGAATTGTTGTTCAATTTAAATGTTTGAATATGAAATTATTTGTGATGGGATGAAATGTGATTTTTGCTTCTAAAATGTGAGATGTGGGTTTTCATAAGATATTGCTGCTCATTCAGTGGCCCGCCCACGTGAAGAGACGGAGGTTGTAAACTATGACACACACCCCTTTTCTCCCTTCCTATATAAAGCCTTGACGACAACATAACTTTCTGTTCCGATGAGGTAGGATGACGGTCCTATGTCAGAATGGTTCAGATAATAACTACAGAACGAAGCCAACATCAGCATGTGCTTTGGTTTGAACTCTTATTCACTACAGAAGTGATACCTCCTAGCCGTTGAGTTAGCGACCGCAGCTGGAAACGCAGGTTAGGAAGGAACAGACAGAGTATCCCATCTACCACGTATCTAATTGACCACTAGAGACATTCTTCAAAGTACTCAGTTTGGCAACACGGCCTTCCATCTACCACCAACCTACTGAAGTGCAGCTCAGAGTAAATATTAATTGCATTTTCCTTTTCCAAATGGGCGGTAATTTAGAATGCATAAGATCCTGTATTTACGATAGCACAGCTTTTTCCCTTTGTTCCTCAGTCTCCCGCTCTTTCACTCAAACCCAGCCCCTTTTCCTTTGTGTAACAAGCTGTCGTATCTGTCCCGCCCGCTAGGGACGTTTTCCTTTATGATGTCATTTGTAATCAAGTTATGATTTAATTATGTCTACGAGTGATTAGTTAAGTATTTAGTAAATAAATGATTAAACCCAATTTTGGATTGCTGATTCAAATTGTTAGCCAGGGTTCTTCAATTTTCGCAACAGCTAAGAGCGTTGAAGCACGACTTCTCTCCTGTTTTGGTCCCGTGGCTCCCACACTGCGAACCCGTGCACACGGACTGTGTGAGAGTGAAGTGTTGCATCTCGCTCATCTCAACATCCTAGCCTCTTCATTGATAATTGATTTCCCTGCTTTACTGAAGTAGCGAGACATTGCAAGCCAGATAAATGCACGGTTCTGACTCCGTCTGCCTGGTGGACGACCTGCCAATACTGTGCTCCTCCCCTTTCTCCCAGTCCCATGCTAGCTCGCAATGAAAGATGCAAGTGTTTGGGCTTATTCAACAGTGCAGGTGACTGCCTACTGACTGATCTACAAAGAACCTTGCATCATAAATAACTACTAATTATTATTTGTAGTTATGGGGCGGCAGCGTAGCCTAGTGGTTAGAGAGTTGGACTAGTAACCGAAAAGTAGTTCATATCCCCGAGCTGACAAAGTACAAATCTGTCGTTCTGCCCCTGAACAGGCAGTTAACCCACTGTTCCTAGGCCGTCATTGAAAATAAGAATTTGTTCTTAATTGACTTGCCTAGTTAAATAAAGGTAAAATAAATTAGTCAAATCACAATTTACCCATGATACAATACGGGCTCGAACATGGTCTTCGTGTTCTCGGTAGTACGGCAACTAATCAGTCTCTTCCGTTCCAAAAATAAAGAATCTTAGGAGTCGATTCCTAATGGAATCGAATCTTGACACTCAGAATTGGGAGTCGACGTGCAAGGAGACGAGAAAACGAGCACGGAGATGAGAAAACGTGCACGGAGACGAGTCGACTCTCTACCACTACGTCATCATCGTTAACAGTTGGATAAATGGCAGAGAAAGGCAAGCAACATCAGCGAAGTCCTGTATGACAATACTTTGAGATGTTAAAATGAGGAAATGCAAACTTTGCGAGGTGGAATTGAGATAATGCTTAACCATCGGAAAATAACGCACCGTGATGGTAATGGTAGAACGCACCGTGAGACCCAAAACCATAGTTGTAAAAGCAGAACAGCTGCATTGTGAATTCACATGGAATGGGATTTTTTTTTCAATCGTTTGAACAGAAAACTACTAAAACAAATGTTTAAACATTAAGAACATTTTTCAATGTCGGAGTCTGTTGATTCAAGAGTACGTTCATAATATAATAATGAATTCTATTTCAGAGGGACGTTTTTTTTTTACATTTCAATTTGAGCGAGCAGACAAAGGATTATTATGGTAATTGTATTGTGTCTAATTGGCATGAGTGATTAGTAAACAGTAGAATAATTTGCCTTGTTTTACTCGTTACAAATGTTCCTCTAGCTTGCCAAAATGACTGCTAAGTAATCTACAGGTAAGTGCCAAAACAAATAGAACCTGAACTTCATTTGAAGTTTTACATTTCAAGATGTTGTTTTCCCTTTGTGCCCACTGAACGCCATGCCCACAGGGTCTTTGTGCCCACTGAACCCATGCCCACAGGGTCTTTGTGCCCACTGAACGCCATGCCCACAGGGTCTTTGTGCCCACTGAACGCCATGCACACAGGGTCTTTGTACACACTGAACGCCATGCACACAGGGTCTTTGTGCCCACTGAACGCCATGCCCACAGGGTCTTTGTGCCCACTGAACCCATGCCCACAGGGTCTTTGTGCCCACTGAACGCCATGCATACAGGGTCTTTGTGCCCACTGAACGCCATGCCCACAGGGTCTTTGTGCCCACTGAACACCATGCACACCGGGTCTTTGTGCCCACTGAACACCATGCCCACAGGGTCTTTGTGCCCACTGAACGCCATGCACACAGGGTCTTTGTACACACTGAACGCCATGCACACAGGGTCTTTGTGCCCACTGAACGCCATGCACACAGGGTCTTTGTACACACTGAACGCCATGCACACAGGGTCTTTGTGCCCACTGAACGCCATGCACACAGGGTCTTTGTACACACTGAACGCCATGCACACAGGGTCTTTGTGCCCACTGAACCCATGCCCACAGGGTCTTTGTGCCAACTGAACGCCATGCACACAGGGTCTTTGTACACACTGAACACCATGCACACAGGGTCTTTGTACCCACTGAACACCATGCACACAGGGTCTTTGTACACACTGAACGCCATGCACACAGGGTCTTTGTGCCCACTGAACACCATGCACACAGGGTCTTTGTACCCACTGAACGCCATGCACACAGGGTCTTTGTGCCCACTGAACACCATGCACACAGGGTCTTTGTGCCCACTGAACGCCATGCACACAGGGTCTTTGTGCCCACTGAACGCCATGCACACAGGGTCTTTTGATATCAGCTTATAGGGAGCTGCCATTTTCATATACAATAAGTGAGAGGAGTGTGCTGCTCATGATTACCAAATGAAGGTGTCTTGTCAGCTACAGTCAAACATACAGAGCTTCCATTACTGCTTTGTCTGAGGAAGCACAGACAAGATTGTATTTCAGGAAGTATTCACAGCCCTGGACTTTTCCCCACATCATGTTGTGTTACAGCTTGAATTCAAAATGTATTACATTGGGATTGTTTTTGTCACTGGCCTACACACAATACCACATAATGTCAAAGTGGAATTATGTATTTATATAAATGTTCTAATTAATACAAAATAAAAAGCTGAAATGTCTTGAGTCAATAAGTATTTAACACCTCTGTCATAGCAAGTCTAAATAAGTTCAGGAGAACAAATGTGTTTGACAAGTCGCATAATAGGTTGCATGGACTCACTCTGTGTGCAATAATAGTGTTTAACATGATTTTTGAATGACTACCTCGTCTCTGTACCCCACACATACAATTATCTGTAAGGTCCCTCAGTCAAGCAGTGAATTTTAAACACAGATTCAACCACAAAGACCAGGGAGGTTTTCCAATGCCTTGCAAAGAAGGGCACCTATGATTTCATTTTATTTAAAAACATTAAATATCCCGATAAGCATGGATAAGTTATTAATTACACTTTGGATGGTGTATCAATACACCCAGCCACTACAGAGACACAGGCGTGCTTCCTAACTATGTTGCCGGTAAGGAAGGAAAATGCTCAGGTGTTTCACCATCAGGGCCAATGGTGACCTTAAAACAGATACAGATTTTAATGGCTGTGATAGGAGAAAACTGAGGATGGATCAACAACCTCGTAGTTACTCCATAATTACTAACCTAAATGACAGAGTGAAAAGAAGGAAGCCTGTACAGAATATAAAATTCCAAAACATGCATCCTGTTTGCAAACAAGGCACTAAAGTAATACTGCAAAAGATGTGGCAAAGCAATTAACTTTTTCTCCTCAACACAAAGTGGTATGTTTGGGGAAAATCCAATACAACACATCACTGAGTACCACTCTCCATATTTTCAAGCATAGTGGTGGCTGCATCATGTTATGGGTATGCTTATAATAATTAAGGACTGGGGAGTTTAAGATAAAAAAAATAAATAAACGGAATGGAGCTAAGTACAGGCAAAATTCAAGAGGAAAATCGGGTTCAGTCTGCTTTCCACCAGCCAATGGGAAAATAATTCAGCTTTCAACAGGACAACCTAAAACACAAGGCCAAACCTATACTGAAGCTGCTTACCAACAGTGAATTTTGGAATGAGTAGGTGTGTACAAACCTTTGACTGGTAGTGTAAATCTGCTTGAAAATCTATGGCAAGACCTGAAAATGATTGTCTGGCAATGATCAACAACCAATTTGACAGAGCTTGAAGAATTTGAAAATAATAAATGGGCAAATGAGGCACAATCCAAGTGTGGAATGTTCTTAGAGACGTACCCAGAAAGACTCAGCTGTAATCGCTGCCAAAGGTGATTCTAACATGTATTGACTCAGGGGGTTGAATACTTATCTAAACAATTTATATTAGTGTTTATTTTTCATGAATATTTCCCAAATGTTAAAATTTCTCCTCCACTTTGACATTAGACTATTTTGTGTTGATCGATGACAAATTAAAAAAGACAATTCATTTTAATTCCACTTTGTAACAACAACAAAATGTAGGGGAAAAAAGCACTGTATTTGTGGAAGGCGGCACTTTAAATCATAAAACGAGCAAACACACTCGCTCCGCAAGCACACGCACGCACACACATCCTTCAGATTTAGTGTTTTACTCACCCAGCACCTTAGGAATACTGGATGTGTGCACATCATTAAGATTTAGCCTTACAGTTTAATGGCCCACAACGTCAACGTGTGGATGTGTGTGTGTGTCATGTGAAGCACCCGGGGGCAGCGATCCACAGTGTAACCATGGATACTGGAGAGGGGTCATAGCTCTACAGGACCCCGCCCCCCAAGGGTGAAACAAACAGTGAGGAGTCACAGTGAGACCTGCACCCACTAATTGGCTGCTAATTAACAAATAGGTCTCTGGTCTCAAACTCTGGTTGTCATTCTGAGAGGGCTGTGTCTAACAAGGGTCAGAAGGTTGGAGAGATAGATATGGAATGAATAGAACAGGTGTCCCCATTCAAGTCAATGATGGCATAATGGGTGGACTGGCGGCCATTGCGAGTGTACCCATAGGAGTAAAGCACAAAGTAAAAGGCAGGAAGTGTACCCATCAATCTGTGCTGTGATTTGTTGATTCACCTCAACTAACATAACAAATACATTCAAATTGCATGAGCCACATCAGTTAGCATCATTTAAAATTAAGATTCTACATTACCACAGAAATGATTGCATCACAATACCAGGCAGTCATTGCGAGTGTATCTGTGTGTTTACCAGTGAAATTGCCAGGGTTAGAGGGTCCAAGCCTGTTCTATTCATTCAATTTCTATGGTTGGAGGCCCATCACACATACAGTGAACTCTGCTGCCGGGATACCAAGGTGACAGGTGAATGAGAACGGAGGACAGCAAGCCTGTCTGTGATGTCTTAGCTTGAACTTTTAAAAAGGTACTCTCAGGATGACTGCAAGTCAGTGTAACTCACAGGATTCCAGAAAAATACCCAGAATTCATGATAGACTCCTACTATCTGACGCTCTTGTTGCAGTTTACTGTAAAACAGTAGCTCTTCAGCCTGACCTAAAGAAAAATCCATGCCCCTAATGTGAGCTGATTGATCTGAGCAGAACACTCCACCCATATAGTCGGTGACACAAGACTTTTCATCTTCTAAGCGCCTTTCAAATAAAAGTACATTTTCGTAAAAAGCAAGTGTCATTTCTGTGCAAAAGTTCAACGTTATGGTTCCGAGAAGTTACACTACGCAGTGTAAACTGTTTACTTTAAACCTCTGCTGGCTTTTAGTCGGTAAACTTTGTTGTTTGAGTGCAACATACCAATGAGAAACTCCGATTAACTTCAAAATGCCTTTGTGCTTTGAATTACAAGTTGGTCTGTTAATTTAGACAGGTATAGCATTTGATTGACCCTTTTCATGCATTTGATTCATTTGGATCATGACAATGAACGTAGACTAGAATGTAGGTCCTGGGGACATGTAGCTAACTATGCTACATAGCTACCGCATGGTAGTGAATGTAGACGACCGCTCATGCTGTAAACACAGTCCAGTTCAAAGAGAACGTCACAGATCTATATACGTGTATAACAAAACCAGCACACTGTTAAAGCTCCCAATTCACTGATTTATTGACTTCAGATCAGAATGTTGTCAATAAATCGGTGAATTGGGAGCTTTAACAGTGTGCGGACCTTCTTGTGTTATACTAGTATAGCTATACTAACCCAGCACCTATGTTTTTGAGGATGTTCGTATGACCACAAATCTTTCAATAGACAGATCCATATATGGCAATGGCTATTTGCATATAGGCCTACTGCAGCTCTGATTGGTTATTGCGCACAGGGTCTGTGTAGAGTAAGGGCATGAGTCGTGCCTGTCAATGTAATAGAATCCTACTCCGATGCGTTCTACCTACAAGAAAATCTCTTGGACATCGAAATGTTGATAGTGTTAACTAAACTAACTCTAGCAAGTTGAGTAATGTTCAATCTCATGCATCTCTGCACGGGCTGATATTTATTCTGCGCGGCAGTCCGCAGGGAAAGGTGTGCAGCTTAGAAGGAACATTGGTCATGAGACCATAGCGCTACTGGTAAAAATGCACACGAGGGGGTACTTCTGGGGTATACCGGGCAAAACAAAAGCCTCTTGGTCGTACAGTAACCACCCAAGGTTGGGAACCACTGCCATAGATGTCATGGTAATGATTGTCGGTCCTGGGGATATGAAGCAAAATGTGCTACATAGTTGATATCATAGTAATGAATGTAGACATGTCTGATCAGAACTGAAACTAGAGATGAAATTTCCGACTTGCTAATTGGTTGTACACTGAACAAAAATATAAAACTGCAACATGCAACAATTTCAAAGATTTTACAGAGTTATAGTTCATATAAGGAAATCATTCAATTGACAAATTCATGAGGCCCTAATCTATGAATTTCCCATGACTGGGAATACAGCTATGCATTTGTTGGTCACAAATACCTTAAATAAAAGGACGTAGATTAGAAAACCGTTCAGTATCTGGTGTGACCACACATCTCTTTCGCTGAGAGTTAATCAGGCTGTTGATTGTGAAAATTGTCAGGATATTTTATTTCAGCTCATGAAACATGGGACCAACACTTTACATGTTGCGTTTATATTTTTGTTACGGATATTTATACACGTGCCACATTCAAGCAGTTACCAGGTCTGACATTTCAGAGATTCCTAATTCTGACTAGCATGTGAACGCAGCATAACTATGCTACATACCTGGTAATGGTATTCTGACGTCACCAATGAACACCAATATTCAGACAGTTGTTATGAGTTTAGAGGGTGAGCAAAGCTATACAGAGATTATAAATGTCCAGGTTCTTGTCAGCTCACGGTTCATCTATAAACACCAACGTCAAACAACAGAGAAAGTGGATGAGGTGCGTTTCGCCTCCAAAGCACTTTGAATTTCGGATAGAAAAACACTATATAAATTCTATATATTTAATCCAGTCTCGTCTATGGAGACCAATATTATTGCAACAACAACTATACAATGTGACGTAAAACAATAGGAGGATGCTTAGCACAGCGCGTCACCACATTTAGCCGACCAGTCTGGCCATGGGTCTCAGTCAAACTGAGAGCAAACAGCGCCCAGGCAGTGAGAAGCAACTGTTTTTTTTCTGGGTAAATGCACCATTCCTAGGTTTATTTTCCTCCTTCTGCATAACTAAATAAACAGGATCGTCCCACAGTAGGCCTCGTTCTCGGTTGTGAAAGTGATTGTTTGTCCTTAAATAAATGTGTAATCATAATAGACAGGAGGCTGATCCAGGGTCTGTTACTGATGTCACAAAGAGGTTTAGAATCCACACACCTATCAGTTCACAAATCAGAGCGAGTTGAAACCAAAGTAAAGATGTGGCCTAATGGAATATTCTCGAAGGTCTGGAAATAGCCCAGTAACTGCAGGACTGTGGTATTTCAATCTGTTCTAACGAGCCCTTCAAACCTGCCCTCCTACCTGTCAATCGCCCAAATGGATTTTCCAAATATGACTAAGAAAATAAATAGAATTGATCACAATAATAACGGCAGGGAATTGTTAATGATTATTGAGTTCCATTGTTTTTGTTACAGGGGTTCTGTTATTTGTTCTGGAATATATATGGGGCTCCTGACACTAATATTGGGAAATATTTGTTTTTAATTGTGTACGTCATCGAGACACCAATTAAGTCTAAGGTTTATGTTTTTCTAGTTTGTTAATCAATTCTTCTTGACGAACTAGGTTTCAGCACTGCAGAGCAATGAATGGACCCCTGATTAGTGTTTAATAATACTGGGTCCATGTTCCATGGATAACAACCACCATCATCATCAAAATCAGGTTCTCAATATACTTTAGGCCCAGTCCACTTTCAGAGCCAATATATTTATAAATAGATATACACTATATATACAAAAGTATGTGTACTTAAAATTAGTTGATTCGGCTATTTCAGCCACACCCGTTGCTGAACAAGTGTGTAAAAAAAAAAGAAATTGACCACACAGCCATGCAATCTCCATAGACAAACATTGGCATTAGAATGGCCTTACTGACGAGCTCAGTGACTTTCAACGTGGCACCTTCATAGGATGCCACCTTTTCAACAAGTATGTTCATAACATTTCTGCCCTACTAGAGCTGCCTCAGTCAACTGCAAGCGCTGTTATCGTAAAGTGGAAATGTCTAGGACCAACAACGGTTCACCGCAAAGTGATAGGCCCACACAAGCTCACAGAATGAGACCACAGAGTGCTGAGGCGCGTAAAAATCACCTGTCCTCGGTTGCAACACCCTCTACTGAGTTCCAAACTGCCTCTGAAAGCAACATCAGCACAAGAACTGTTCATCGGGTGCGTCATGAAATGGGTTTCCGTGGGTTTCCATGGGTTTCCGTTGCCGAGCAGCCAAACACAAGCCTAAGTTCACCATGTGCAATGCCAAAATTCGGCTGGAGTGGTGGATAGCTTTCCGCCATCGGACTCTGGAGCAGTGGAAATGCGTTCTCTGCAGTGATGAATCACGCTTCACCGTCTGGCAGTCTGACAAACAAATCTGGGTTCAAGTGAAGGGAAATCTTAACGCTACAGCATAAAATAACATTCTAGACGATTCTGTGCTTCCAAATTTGTGGCAACAGTTTGGGGAAGGCCCTTCCCTGTTTCAGCATGACAATGCACTGGGCACAAAGAGAAGTCCATATAGAACGGATTTGCCGAGATTGGTGTGGAAAAACTGGCCTGCACAGAGCCCTGAGCTCAACCCCATCGAACATCTTTGGGATGAATAGGAACACCGACTGCGAGCCAGGCCTAATCGCCCAACATCAGTGCCCGACCACACTAACACTCTTGTAACTGAATGGAAGCAAGTCCCCGCAGCAATGTTCCAACATCTAGTGGAAAGCCTTCCCAGAAGAGTGGAGGCTGGTCCCCCATTTGCTGTATAGCCCAACTCCATATTAATGGCCATGATTTTGGAATGAGATGTTCGCCAAGCAAGTGTCCATCTAATTTGTCATGTAGCTTACCTATTGATTAATATGACAGTATCTCATATCATCTAAATGAGCTGGTTTCTCTTTGGATTAAAGATGATATTAGAAGGATCTGATAAGGATTGGACAGAGCAAAAGTCCAAACCAATTCAGAGGAGAAATCTAAAGTCTACTCCAACGATAAGACTCCAGCATATTACATCTGAATGAGCAGATTAGAGCTTTCTCTTTATTGACATCGCTCTGTGTCCAAAAATGTACGCTTGTGTTTACTTTTTTTTTTTAAAGGCTTTTGAGACTTAAACTCTTTTCCCCATTGTTTGACATGCAAACATAGTATGCAAAAACACAGTTAAAACCTCAACCTTGACCCCATGAACAGATAGAAGGAAACAATACAACTCAGAAATACCTCAAAGGAGAGAGCCTTTAGTCCTGTAAATGTATCTAGCTATACTGTAGAATAAATCCATGTACAGTATATTATTATTAGCAGTAGTAGTTTTATTAGTATTATTATGGTTTCATATGGTTTCTGTCCCCTTCACTCCCTCCCATTGTGGCAACGACTGTGTTTTGACTGAGCATTGACGGCTGTTGCCGCAGAAATCCCTGGTTTCCTATAGTGGGAGGTAACGGGGCCAGCTGGGGCTTGGCAGAAACCTTGACTAATAGCTTTCTTTTCAAATGATCGCTTTGCTAAACGACATCAGGAGGAGGAAGCGAGCGTGAAATTAAATTACGCCGCACACTCTCCACAGGCCCTCGGCCAGAGTTGTCCACTCTAATCCGTACCGTGCCCTGGAGGATTCAACAGACAACAGACCCCCCCCCCCCCCCCCCCCCTACCAGGTTCTCCCCCCTGGTTTGTCTCCTCTTCCCCATAGATTTCCCCCTATTTTCCCTGGTTTCCTCACCTAGTTTTTCTCCTTACTCTAGTCTCAGGTTGTCTCTCCCTCTAGGCCTTCTTTCCCCCTGTCTCCTTCCCCTCTGCCCTTCAGGTTCTCTCAGGTTCTCTCAGGTTGTCTCTCCCTCCAGGCCTTCTTTCCCCCTGTCTCCTTCCCCTCTGCCCTTCAGGTTCTCTGTCCCATCCTCTATTAGGACTCTCCAGTCCTCTCCCTCAGTTTCCTAGCCATCGCCAGCTAGTGTTATGTCCTTACACCACAACCTCCAGCTAGGTTTGTCATTCTACATTCCTTACCTCAGTGTAAATAAAGTAAAGGGTAGTAGGTGCCTTAAGGTAATGTTTCCAGCGATGTGACTAGTTGGCTTGCATTTCTGTACATTTGACTGTAAACTGTCAACTTGTGTGGGTCTCAAAACATACAGCCAATTGGATACTGATTTGGCCACTGAGGTGCTGTACTTTGGCTGCCTAAGAGGAATTCAATACACAGGTACATCAACTGAAGTGTCAAAAACAAGCAGACACAACCAAAGCAGAGACGTTATGAAGGCTAGACGTTATTCAATGTGACCGGATTTGCGGCCGGGACAAACCACTACATTAGGGAATGGAACCCTCTTATAAACGTTGCCTCAATTAAAGTGTAAAATGGGATGAATTCTGACCAGTCATATACATTCAAAGGTCGGACAATTGTGTTTGATTTAACACCTCGTCTCGTTACAATGGCCAAAAACGACACGTTTCAACAACGTTCAAAGTAATCCTATGGGTGGCTAGGTAAATCAGTTGCCTAAATAGGGTTTAATCAGGACATTTGGCCAAACAAATAAATGTCTCGGTTTCTGACCTGCATAAGAAGCTAGCCTATTGTTTGTGTTTCTGACCTACAAAATAAAAATAGCCTACTGTTTGTGTTTCTGACCTATATAATTAAAATAGCCTACTGTTTGTGTTTCTGACCTACATACAGTGGGGAGAACAAGTATTTGATACACTGCCGATTTTGCAGGTTTTCCTACTTACAAAGCATGTAGAGGTCTGTAATTTTTATCATAGGTACACTTCAACTGTGAGAGACGGAATCTAAAACAAAAATCCAGAAAATCACATTGTAATTAATTTGCATTTTATTGCATGACATAAGTATTTGATCACCTACCAGCCAGTAAGAATTCCGGCTCTCACAAACCTATTCGTTTTTCTTTAACCTGTTGAATCTAGGGGGCACTATTTTCATTTTTGGAAAAATAACGTTCCCAAAGTAAAAGTGAGCCTGAACGACAACATTGCGTCAGTGGTCAGCTGGTGGCTCTCAGTGATTTGTGCGTAAGACGAATGCGGCCATTGTTTCTCTCTTTCCTACTAAGACGCCACCTGTCCCGGTGATATATTATCGAATAGATATTTGAAAAACACCTTGAGGATTGCCGTGTTTCTGTCGATATTATGGATCTAATTTGGAATATTTTTCGGCGTTGTCGTGACCACAGTTTCCGGTGGATTTCTCAACCAAACGTGAAGTACAAACGGAGGTATTTCGGCTATAAAAATAATCTTTATGGGACAAAATGAACATTTGCTGTCTAACTGGGAGTCTCGTGAGTGAAAACATCCGAAGCTCATCAAAGGTAAACGATTTAATTTGATTGCTTTTCTGATTTTCGTGACCAAGTTGTCTACTGCTAACTGGACATAATGCTATGCTAGGCTATCGATAAACTTACACAAATGCTTGTCTTGCTTTGGCTGTAAAGCATAATTTCAAAATCTGAGATGACAGGGTGATTAACAAAAGGCTAAGCTGTGTTTCACTGTATTTCACTTGTGATTTCATGAATATGAATATTTTCTAGTAATATTTTTTGTTCGTTGCGTTATGCTAATTAGTGTCAGTTGATGACAATTCTCCCGGATCCAGGAGGGGTAGTTCTATTAAGGGCATGAAATCAGCAGGAAGCAGGTTGACATGCTCAGAGCGTAGATTCATTTACAGGACCAATGGTGAAAGTGCCACACCTCACAAAAAAATATGTTTATTTACCAAATATCCTCTGTATCAGGCTTAACCAATCTGAATGGACACAGGTAGAGGGCAAGACTGCACAGCCTCCCCTTGAGAAACCAAAAGGAATCTGTCTAACAGGAGCTCAACACTTGGCCCCTCCCAGGACCATACACTTACCCAATTGGCAATTACAACCAATAAACTGGTTCTACAATGTAAAAGGCAATTTCCACATCCACATTTTTCTTAAAACTTAATGATTATGAATGATATTTCATCACCATTCATACATGGAACAACGATTTTTATCTTATTCAACGTACTAACTCCAAAGCGTAGTGCACGTAGCCTATTTCAATGCGCAATGAGGCACGCACGCTCCAAAAAAATTGACAGATATATACATGCGAGTGTTCCGGTGTATAATCAACATCGCGCCCACTCAGAGGGCAAGAAATGGTCAATGAAAATGCATAGTATCAAACATAAAACAGTAATGTCTAAGTGTTGCAGTAAACAGTACGGGATGGGATGATTTAAATGCTAACAATTATTGTAAAACGGAATATAGATTTAACACATGCATTTACAAATATTTCAACGAGAGAACAAAGCGCCTCTCCGCTGGCGGAAGATGTGCCTCTTCGCCGCAGTAATAATTAGTTTTAACATGCAAGCTTCATAAGTAAATTATTCATTTTCAAGCAATTTTGGCGTACCAAAAGACCAGTTGGCCTGTGCTAGTAATTGTTGCTTGATGCGCCATTGATGTTGAGCTTGCAAAGTTAACAGTTAATATTCTTGATCACCAAACAATTTTTGGAGACAGATATTTATTTATTATGGCAATCCGCTCTCCCTACAAATTCACGTTTGCAATGCACCCGATCTGTCTTGATTGACAGTTTGCTGGTCCAATCGGAGGGCAGAGTGTGCTTTTCACTAGCCAATCTGTTGCACTTTTTATTTCAAGGGCGATGCTGCGGCTACTGCCTCTGGCTGCGTTGAGAGTAATCCACAGAGACTCTGTGCCACAAAATTAGTAACAAAAGTAAAAAACCTGGCCAGATAACTTTTGAAATTATCAGTCTCAAGTTGACTCCCGAGTCTTGAGGGTCCAATTCAAGTCGCAAGTTATGCAATTTCTGACTTGAGTCAGACTGCAGTACTGTAGTGCTAGTTGGTAGCTCATGCTTTCAGTATTAGATTCATTCTCTGATTCTTTGATTGGATGGACAGCAAGTCAGTTCATGCTGCAAGAGCTCTGATAGGTTAGAGGACATCCTTCAGAAGTAATAATAATTACTGTGTAAGTCTATGGAAGGGGGTGAGAACCATGAGCCCCCTAGGTTTTGTATTGAAGTCAGGGTACCTAGAGGAGGACGCAAAATAGCCGTCCTCCGGCTACACCATGGTGCTACTCTGGAGGGCGCTGTTGAGGCTACTGTAGATCTTCATTACAAAAGAGTGTGTTTTGTGGTTTTCTCTTGCTCTAAGACAATTAAAGACCTTACGGATATTGTTGATATGAGACTTGATGAATGATTGCTGGTGTCCTTTTATACCGTTATTAATTTGAAATTGTCACCAAATTTTAGACCTCTAAAGACTCGCAATGGCTGCCAGTCCACCCATTATGCCTTCATTGACTTGAATGTTCTATTGATTCTGTTTCTATGGCAGCCCGGTTATTTGACTGACCAATAACCATCATCCAAAATTCCATGACTGTCACAGTGGTTTTCATGGGTTCCACTGCCTCTTTAGGCCCCTGTGACACATTCTCTCTCTGGAAACTGAACGATGTGATTTCCCATACAACAACTGTATATTCATGGTATAAGATAAGGGAATACTAATGTCCTTTTATCAGCCTATATCGTTCCAAGTCTTGATACTTTACCTCTTTTTGTCATTTGTGTGAATTGTCTCTGTTAGGCTTGTTATATATGATAGATGTTTCTGTTATTATTCAAATAATATGAACATTTAACAATACAATAAATCCAGCGATTTAAAGCACATTCATAACCGGAGCAAGGTCTAAATGTGTGTGTTTTGCAGGCCATAGCTGGAATGGTTCAGCTTCAGAGCCTCTGTGACACAACAAAACGTAGCGCAAATCCCAGAGGCGCGTCGTTAGCTTAGGTCCAGCTCGTAACACACACACAGGAACACACTGCTCCCTGACTCCTGTTCTGCTCCAGCCCTACTGGCTCTGGGGGACTGGACAGGATTGGGATATGGGATACACTGTTCACAACCCAGGATCCAGGCAGCAAACCTCCCCTGCATTTCTTGGCCGTCCTGGCTGATCCGTGTGTCTGGCATGGAAGCCCCCCTCTATCCTCCATCCTCCCCGCCTTCATCCCTCCATATCTGGCACCTGTCTATCCTCCATCCAGCTCATCTTCATCCCTACCTCCCTGGCACCCCTCCATCTCTGGTCCCCATCTGCTGGTCTGTTTCAGAGAACGTGTCTAGTCTTTGTCGTTGGGTCCTGACCTGACCAGTGTTTTCCCTCATCAAGCAGAGAGAGAGAGAGAGAGATCCTAACATTGGTCATATTCTGCAAGCTAGCTGAGATTGATGAGTAAATTAGATCCAATCTTAACTTTCATTTGGAACGGAGTGTGCTGTGGTATTCTCGTGTGATGTTTAGTCCGAGTGATGGATTTGAATATCTGAAGAAATATTTAGAATGGCCACCAGGGGGCAGCTGCAAGCGGTGTTTGTAAACGCGCAGCACCTACATCGAACCTTCCGTAGGCTACAGCGCATCTTGCGTGAATACTTATGTGCATTTATAATAAATTGACATTTGTAGTGGGTAGATGTATTTTTGTTGGGGAAAATCTGTTTTTATTTATATCAATTGTTTTATTACATGTTGAAGGCAGAATTAGTCATTTACACAACAAAGAAAAGTTTCTCCGCTCAATGAAATAGTCTTTGGATTGGCTCAAATACATAAACATCCTGACAGCTTTACAAAATTAAATATTAAAGTCACACCATACAGGCTTTCAATCCACACCAAAGACCAGAACTATATTGACAAATTATACAAATCCTAACTATAAAACTTTTTGCAGGTCAGAAACACAAACAGTAGGCTATGTAATTATGTAGGTCAGAAACACAAACGGTAGGCTATTTAATTATGTAGGTCAGAAACACAAACAATAGGCTATATAATTATGTAGGTCAGAAACAGTAGGCTATTTAATTATGTAGGTCAGAAACACAAACAGTAGGCTATTTAATTATGTAGGTCAGAAACACAAATGGTAGGCTATTTAATTATGTAGGTCAGAAACACAAACAGTAGGCTATTTAATTATGTAGGTCAGAAACACAAACAGTAGGCTATTTAATTATGTAGGTCAGAAACAGTAGGCTATTTAATTATGTAGGTCAGAAACACAAACAATAGGCTATATAATTATGTAGGTCAGAAACAGTAGGCTATATAATTATGTAGGTCAGAAACAGTAGGCTATTTAATTATGTAGGTCAGAAACACAAACAGTAGGCTATGTAATTATGTAGGTCAGAAACAGTAGGCTATTTAATTATGTAGGTCAGAAACACAAACAGTAGGCTATATAATTATGTAGGTCAGAAACAGTAGGCTATTTAATTATGTAGGTCAGAAACACAAACAGTAGGCTATATAATGATGTAGGTCAGAAACAGTAGGCTATTTAATTATGTAGGTCAGAAACACAAACAATAGGCTATATAATTATGTAGGTCAGAAACACAAACAGTAGGCTATATAATTATGTAGGTCAGAAACACAAACAGTAGGCTATAAAATTATGTAGGTCAGAAACAATAGGCTATTTAATTATGTAGGTCAGAAACAGTAGGCTATTTAATTATGTAGGTCAGAAACACAAACAATAGGCTATATAATTATGTAGGTCAGAAACA
This sequence comes from Oncorhynchus mykiss, assembly GCF_013265735.2. Classification (NCBI taxonomy): domain Eukaryota; kingdom Metazoa; phylum Chordata; class Actinopteri; order Salmoniformes; family Salmonidae; genus Oncorhynchus; species Oncorhynchus mykiss. The sequence continues at coordinate 8,320,715 of NC_048580.1, forward strand.
CAAACAGTAGGCAATGTAATTATGTAGGTCAGAAACAGTAGGCTATTTAATTATGTAGGTCAGAAACACAAACAATAGGCTATATAATTATGTAGGTCAGAAACACAAACAGTAGGCTATATAATTATGTAGGTCAGATACACAAACAGTAGGCTATATAATTATGTAGGTCAGAAACAGTAGGCTATTTAATTATGTAGGTCAGAAACACAAACAGTAGGCTATATAATTATGTAGGTCAGAAACACAAACAATAGGCTATTTAATTATGTAGGTCAGAAACACAAACAGTAGGCTATTTAATTATGTAGGTCAGAAACACAAACAGTAGGCTATTTAATTATGTAGGTCAGAAACACAAACAGTAGGCTATATAATTATGTAGGTCAGAAACAGTAGGCTATATAATTATGTAGGTCAGAAACAGTAGGCTATTTAATTATGTAGGTCAGAAACACAAACAGTAGGCTATTTAATTATGTAGGTCAGAAACACAAACAGTAGGCTATATAATTATGTAGGTCAGAAACAGTAGGCTATTTAATTATGTAGGTCAGAAACAGTAGGCTATTTAATTATGTAGGTCAGAAACACAAACAGTAGGCTATTTAATTATGTAGGTCAGAAACAGTAGGCTATTTAATTATGTAGGTCAGAAACACAAACAGTAGGCTATATAATTATGTAGGTCAGAAACACAAACAGTAGGCTATTTAATTATGTAGGTCAGAAACACAAACAGTAGGCTATGTAATTATGTAGGTCAGAAACAGTAGGCTATTTAATTATGTAGGTCAGAAACACAAACAATAGGCTATATAATTATGTAGGTCAGAAACACAAACAGTAGGCTATATAATTATGTAGGTCAGAAACAGTAGGCTATTTAATTATGTAGGTCAGAAACACAAACAGTAGGCTATATAATTATGTAGGTCAGAAACAATAGGCTATTTAATTATGTAGGTCAGAAACACAAACAGTAGGCTATATAATTATGTAGGTCAGAAACAATAGGCTATTTAATTATGTAGGTCAGAAACACAAACAATAGGCTATATAATTATGTAGGTCAGAAACACAAACAGTAGGCTATATAATTATGTAGGTCAGAAACACAAACAGTAGGCTATGTAATTATGTAGGTCAGAAACACAAACAGTAGGCTATATAATTATGTAGGTCAGAAACAGTAGGCTATTTAATTATGTAGGTCAGAAACACAAACAGTAGGCTATATAATTATGTAGGTCAGAAACACAAACAGTAGGCTATGTAATTATGTAGGTCAGAAACACAAACAGTAGGCTATATAATTATGTAGGTCAGAAACAGTAGGCTATTTAATTATGTAGGTCAGAAACACAAACAGTAGGCTATATAATTATGTAGGTCAGAAACACAAACAGTAGGCTATTTAATTATGTAGGTCAGAAACACAAACAGTAGGCTATATAATTATGTAGGTAAGAAACACAAACAGTAGGCTATGTAATTATGTAGGTCAGAAACAGTAGGCTATTTAATTATGTAGGTCAGAAACACAAACAGTAGGCTATTTAATTATGTAGGTCAGAAACAGAAACAGTAGGCTATATAATTATGTAGGTCAGAAACACAAACAGTAGGCTATGTAATTATGTAGGTCAGAAACACAAACAGTAGGCTATTTAATTATGTAGGTCAGAAACACAAACAATAGGCTATTTAATTATGTAGGTCAGAAACACAAACAACAGGCTATTTAATTATGTAGGTCAGAAACACAAACAGTAGGCTATTTAATTATGTAGGTCAGAAACACAAACAGTAGGCTATTTAATTATGTAGGTCAGAAACACAAACAATAGGCTATTTAATTATGTAGGTCAGAAACAGTAGGCTATTTAATTATGTAGGTCAGAAACACAAACAGTAGGCTATATAATTATGTAGGTCAGAAACAGTAGGCTATTTAATTATGTAGGTCAGAAACACAAACAATAGGCTATATAATTATGTAGGTCAGAAACACAAACAGTAGGCTATTTAATTATGTAGGTCAGAAACAGTAGGCTATTTAATTATGTAGGTCAGAAACACAAACAATAGGCTATATAATTATGTAGGTCAGAAACACAAACAGTAGGCTATATAATTATGTAGGTCAGACACACAAACAGTAGGCTATATAATTATGTAGGTCAGAAACACAAACAGTAGGCTATATAATTATGTAGGTCAGAAACACAAACAGTAGGCTATTTAATTATGTAGGTCAGAAACACAAACAGTAGGCTATTTAATTATGTAGGTCAGAAACACAAACAGTAGGCTATTTAATTATGTAGGTCAGAAACAGTAGGCTATTTAATTATGTAGGTCAGAAACACAAACAATAGGCTATATAATTATGTAGGTCAGAAACACAAACAGTAGGCTATTTAATTATGTAGGTCAGAAACAGTAGGCTATTTAATTATGTAGGTCAGAAACACAAACAATAGGCTATGTAATTATGTAGGTCAGAAACACAAACAGTAGGCTATGTAATTATGTAGGTCAGAAACAGTAGGCTATTTAATTATGTAGGTCAGAAACACAAACAGTAGGCTATATAATTATGTAGGTCAGAAACACAAACAGTAGGCTATATAATTATGTAGGTCAGAAACACAAACAGTAGGCTATGTAATTATGTAGGTCAGAAACAGTAGGCTATTTAATTATGTAGGTCAGAAACACAAACAATAGGCTATATAATTATGTAGGTCAGAAACAGTAGGCTATATAATTATGTAGGTCAGAAACAGTAGGCTATACAATTATGTAGGTCAGAAACACAAACAATAGGCTATATAATTATGTAGGTCAGAAACAGTAGGCTATTTAATTATGTAGGTCAGAAACACAAACAATAGGCTATATAATTATGTAGGTCAGAAACAGTAGGCTATATAATTATGTAGGTCAGAAACAGTAGGCTATTTAATTATGTAGGTCAGAAACACAAACAATAGGCTATGTAAGTATACAGGTCAGAAACCATAGGCTATATAATTATGTAGAGATCTGCAATTTTTATAATAGGTACACTTCAACTGTGAGAGACAGAATCTAAAACAAAAATCCAGAAAATCACATTGTATGATTAAGTAATTATTTTGCATTTTATTGCCTGACATAAGTATTTGATACATCAGAAAAGCAGAACTTAATATTTGGTACAGAAACCTTTGTTTGCAATTACAGAGATCATACGTTTCCTGTAGTTCTTGACCAGGTTTGCACACACTGCAGCAGGGATTTTGGCCCACTCCTCCATACAGACCTTCTCCAGATCATTCAGGTTTTGGGGCTGTCGCTGGGCAATACGGACTTTCAGCTCCCTCCAAAGATGTTCTATTGGGTTCAGGTCTGGAGACTGGCTAGGCCACTCCCGGACCTTGAGATGCTTCTTACGGAGCCACTCCTTAGTTGCCCTAGCTGTGCGTCTCGGGTCGTTGTCATGCTGGAAGACCCAGACCCATCTTCAATGCTCTTACTGAGGGAGGGAGGTTGTTGGCCAAGATCTCGTGATACATGGCCCCATCCATCCTTCCCTCAATACGGTGCAGTCGTCCTGTCCCCTTTGCAGAAAAGCATCCCCAAAGAATGATGTTTCCACCTCAATGCTTCACGGTTGGGATTGTGTTCTTGGGGTTGTACTCATCCTTCTTCTTCCTCCAAACACGGCGAGTGGAGTTTAGACCAAAAAGCTCTATTTTTGTCTCATCAGACCACATGGCCTTCTCCCATTCCTCCTCTGGTTCATCCAGATGGTCATTGGCAAACATCAGACGGGCCTAGACATGCGCTGGCTTGAGCAGGGGGACCTTGCGTGCGCTGCATGATTTTAATCCCTGACGGCGTAGTGTGTTGCCAATGGTTTTCTTTGAGACTGTGGTCCCAGCTCTCTTCAGGTCATTGTCCAGGTCCTGCCGAGTAGTTCTGGGCTGATCCCTCACTTTCCTCATGATCATTGATGCCCTACGAGGTGAGATCATGGAGCCCCAGACCGAGGGTGATTGACCATCATCTTGAACTTCTTCCATTTTCTAATAATTGCGCCAACAGTTGTTGCCTTCTTACCAAGCTGCTTGCCTATTGTCCTGTGTGCAGGTCTACAATTTTACCCCTGATGTCCTTACACAGCTCTCTGGTCTTGGCCATTGTGGAGAGGTTGGAGTCTGTTTGATTGAGTGTGTGGACTGGTATCTTTTATACAGGTAACGAGTTCAAACCGGTGCAGTTAATACAGGTAACGAGTGGAGAACAGGAGGTTTAATTTTTTTTATGAAAAGCGTCATCTGTACTCTGTAGTCTCGATAAAGAAACAAATATTTGTTGTTTGACTTGGGAAAAAAATAAAAATACTTGACTTGCTCTTAGAATGCAGGACTTGGACTTGACTCGAGACTGGACCCGTTCTTCTTCGGACTCGACTTTGTGACTTCCTTAGGACTTTGGTCCCACCTCTGTGAGTAGTTGACTCAAACAGAGAGAAAGAGAATAGTTTAACAATTTTGAAAATAAATATTTATCAAAAAATTAAGGAGAGGCAGCAGAGAGAGCGAGCTATATTTCTTTGTATTCCTTTCTTCTTCTTAGTTTACCTTTCACTTACTTAGCTAATGCAGCTAATTTAGCCTACGCAACAACCTGACTCAAACAGAGAGGAATGCCATTTATGTTAAGGTAAACTGTCGGTTTTATTAATTTATTGCCACCAGGGCACGCCGGTATGACTGCTAAACTGCTTGCTGTACACTGTGCTGCGTGGTTGTACACATGGATTGTAGGTTTACTAACGCGTTAGCTATTAGAACTATGTTGACATTGACGTTAATTAATATGGTGACAACAATGTAGGCTGTGTAGCAGTTAGCGGTTATGGTACGAAGGTTTGGCTTGGAGAGTGTTTTCTCTCCTGTTGGTCACAGACAAGGGTTGCTGGACTGGACTGGGAGGAAAATCCCCTCGACCAACTGTGTGAATGTGTGTGTGTGAGTGTATGCGTGTGGTTTTCATCCAGCCAGCCTATAGCTAAGGACCCTGATGTACTCAGCAGCTGCAGAGACAGTGGGAGACCTCTGACTAGCTGCTGGCTGCTATGTTGAACCCGTGGCCATGTCTGTTTGGGTCTGTTTGAGGAACATCATATGGGAAACAAGGCGGACCAGCATTCTCTGGAGGTCCTGAGGGACACTGAGACCCAGACCAACCCACAGGATGGGGACACAGAGACCCAGACCAACCCACAGGATGGGGACACAGAGACCCAGACTGACCCACCGGATGGGGACACAGAGACCCAGACCGACCCACAGGATGGGGACACTGAGACCCAGACCGACCCACAGGATGGGGACACTGAGACCCAGGCCGACCCACAGGATGGGGACACTGCCAAAATGCCCAGGCCTGAATGTCAGGGTGCCAGTGATAAAATGCTAGGGCTAGAATGCTTGGGCAAACCAGCCACACATCCACCCGCTCACGTGGACCAGGGATCCAAGAGCATCAGAAACCTTGACTTTCAATAGTCTCTTTACTGTAAATCTTGTAATGTATAAGGAGTTCTATGTCAAACCAAGCTTCTCTGTGGGACCGACCTACACCGCTGGATTTTACTCGATTGCAGATCTCAAGCATGATTAATGTAACAGTGCTATATTCTGCAATAGGTTATCATCGATATGAAAATACATGTTCAGAAACCTAAGATCACCAGCTTTGTATGCACAATGCTGCGACTGCGGGGAATGATCTGATAACACGCCAAAGGCTTGAAGTTATGACAAATTGCCTTCAGTCTATATATCGCTTGTGTACTCTATGTCCCGAGTACATCTGGCAGTGTTGCCATGGTAACAATGTATACAAAAAGTCACTAGTGATTTGATCGTGATCCGATTCCCACAGCCTTTTAGGGTCCCCATCCCACAACGTGTTATTATTATACAGTACTTACATGTGATGGATGGTACAATATCCTTCATTGTATCATAATAACTTTGGAAAAACACAAACTCATGTTCAAATTACAGAGGGGCTGGCATTTCAGGAATTCTCTGGAAGCCTCTTCCCGATAGCAAAACATCCTAAGTTTCTGCGCATGTGCAGCTTTTCTACATGTACGCAGCCTGTGCAGTCATTGCTCAAACTTCAAATCTATAACTTTCCCCTCCAAATAGTCTATTTATTCCCAGTGTGTTTGGTAAAATGGGTTATATCTGGGCCTTGGGCACATTACACCTGTTAATACACCACAGGCCATAGCTGTTTTCTGAGCCTGAGAGGACAGAAATAGCTTTCCCATGAGCTTTGGGCCTAAAATAAAAAACAGAGGCAGGGAAAGCTGCACTGGAGAGACCTCTGTCATGGGAACCACGTCAAACTCTCTGTTAACATCTGAACAGGAGAAATTATAGAGAATACATGAAATACTACACCGCTACTGCTCTCTGTTGTCATCTATGCATTGTCCCTTTAATAACGCCACCTACATGTACATATTACCTCAACTATCTGGTGCCCCAGCACATTGACTCTGTACCGGTACCCTCCGTATATAGTCTCGCTATTGTTATTTTACTGCTGCTCTTTAATTAATTACGTGTTCATTTATTTCTTATCCATATTTTTTTTTAAACTGCATTGTTGGTTAAGGGCTTGCAAGTAAGCATTTCACCGTTTAGACACAATACCTGTTGTATTCGGCGCATGTGACTAATAACATTTGATTTGATTCATCTTTGGTGGGTAAATACGCTGATAAAATGGTGGTCGTGAAAGTCTGGGTGGGGGAGTGTGTGCCGTTCAAAAGTTTGGGGTCCTTGCCTAGAAGGCACTGTACCTGTATATTATAATATAGGCTACCTGATTCTATACTATACTATAGAAGGCCAGCACCCCGGAGTCGCCTCTTCACTGTTGACGTTGAGACTGGTGTTTTGTGGGTACTATTTAATGAAGCTGCCAGTTGAGGACTTGTGAGGCATCTGTTTCTCAAACTAGACACTCTAATGTACTTGTCCTCTTGCTCAGTAGTGCACCTGGGCCTCCCACTCCTCTTTCTATTCTGGTTAGAGCCAGTTTGCGCTGTTCTGTGAAGGGAGTAGTACACAGCATTGCACCAGATCTTCAGTTTCTTGGCAATTTCTGGCATGGAATAGCCTTCATTTCTCAGAACAAGAATAGACTGATGAGTTTCAGAAGAAAGGTCTTTGTTTCTGGCCCTTTCGAGCCTGTAATCGAACCCACAAATGCTGATGCTCCAGATACTCCACCAGACTAAAGGCGGCCAGTTTTATTGCTTCTTTAATCAGAACAACAGTTTTCAGCTGTGCTAACATAATTGCAAAAGGGTTTTCTAATGATCAATTAGCCTTTTAAAATGATAAACTTGGATTAGCTAACACAACATGTCATTGGAACACAGGAGTGATGGTTGCTGATAAAATGGTCCTCTGTACGCCTATGTAGACTGTATGTTTGTTTATTCCATGTGTAACTCTGTGTTGAGGTTTGTGTCGCACTGCTATGCTTTATCTTGACCAGGTTGCAGTTGTAAATGAGAACTTGTTCTCAACTACCTGGTTAAATAAAGTTGAAATATTTTTTCTTTTACAACATTAACAAATGTCTACACTGTATTTATGATCATCAATTTGATAGTGTTTTAAAATGGACAATAAAAATAGCTTTTCTTTAAAAAACAAGGACATTTCTAAGTGGTAGTGTATGTTTGCATAGCTGGAGGCCCCTACGAGGAAGGACCGCGCTGTGGCTTTGTCTTAAGATTCCCAATGAGAGAGGAGGAATAAACCAGTAAGATTAGAAGCGAAGGAGGATCAAGCCAATGGACTACCCGTTATCTCCAAGGCAAACACACTGCTAGCTACAGCAATAACATTTACACAACACACAGTGCAACAACCGTTTATTATAAGGAAACAGATCTCCAAAATACTTTGAGCATCTCCATTAAACTCACAACTCAAAATAAACTTCCAAAATGTGTGATTGGCTGGAGGAGATTCCATGGAAATTAGTCAACTGTCCGGTTGCTGTAGCGACAATAGGGCATCCGTTGAACCGGAGAGCAGCACACACACACCGAGAGCAACCGGTACACCTTTCCCTGTCTTCTCAGGCTGCACTCTAGTTAAATGGTGATGACTCTGTTTTGGCCATTACTCGCTTTTTCCACTGCTGAAAAGTTATTCATAATCCTCTAATACTTGAACATGGTACGAGAGAGACAAAAGGGAGAGAGGGAGAGGGAGAGGGAGAGGGAGAGGGAGAGGGAGAGAGAGCGAGAGAGAGAGCGAGAGAGAGAGAAATTAGAGTGAGAGAGAAATTAGAGTGAGAGAGCAATCTAAATGTGAAGTTCTACAGAGGTGAATGTCTGTCATCTGCTGTAATAATAACAGTCAGTTTTCCATGTCTCTGGCCCTGTAGGGAGGCTGTTTACATGGAGAATGCTCAGAGATCCAGAGGGGAGACAACAGCCTCAGATTCTCCCCGCACGGAGGGCCTCGTGGGTGGGCAGGGTATAGCCCAGACACCCCTCATGCACCAAGATCATCCAGAGACGGGACAGATAAAAAAAAGAGGGGGGAAATTGACAGATTTTGTGCCAGATTGCCTCTTTAATGACAAAGCACTGCCTTTAAACTGTTGCTATCTGTACCTAAAAGCTTGTCACTTTAAAGGGGAAAGTTGAAAAGTGAACGTAGATTATCCATAAAAACAGTGGATAAACAGAAACAAGAGGAGAACGAGTGAGACTGTGGAAACACTCTCATCTATGTGGTCCAGTTAAGTGAGTGTCCTAGCCACAAGGTCAAATGCTGAAGGTTAGAGGTCATGAAGTGAGCCATTCCTACCTCTTCTGAACTATGACCCCCCACCTCTAGGGGTTATTTACGGAGAGAATCCTCATTCAGCTGTATAGGTGTTGTACAGTACAAAGCGATCCTCTTCCACCTGATCTTTACCCTGCTGTAACACGTTTAAGAGGATCCACATATCTTGTATCTTTTTCATAGATCACCATGTCAGAGACAGGAGATGAACCAGTACATTTTACGGTAGACTGTAAAAACACTATATATTTATTCATTCAAGGACTGGTTTGGATTTTGACTTTACCTTTCCTAACGGTATTGTAATGTTTTATGAGCAGTACGAAACTGCTAGCTAAGAGGAGAACGGGTCAAAATCCAAACCAGTCCTTGAATGAATAAATATATATAGTATTTTTTCTGTAAGTGCATATAAATAGGAATGATTTGTGGCCTTGCATAGAGAACGGGTCTTTATTTAGGATAAATGATGAAAGCCATTTTATTCCAGGGAAATACATGAGCTATAGCCTACCAGTCAAAACACCTGCACAGAGAGAAGCAAACAAAATCAGATGTAAGAAAAACAGAGGGCTGTTTTAACGCAGCTATTTAGATGATGTACGTCTCCTGAGGCCGAGCTTTTTTTTATTTTAAATAAGGCTGCTACCCCCAAGCTGTGACCTGGACAAGGCCTCATGTCTTGTCTGTGACAGACAAGAGAAAGCACAACTCCGTAAATGTCATTACAACTAGCAAAACGCAACTGTATACTACGAGTATGCTGTTACACTATATCATACTGACATACAGTGCATTCGTAAAAATATTCAGACCCTTGACTTTTTACACATTGTTACATTAGACTTATTATAAAATAGATGTTTAAAAATATATATATATATTCCTCATCAATCTACACATAATAATCCATAATGACAAAGCAAAAACAGGTTTAGACATTTTTGCAATAAAAAAAATTCAAATATCAAATTTACATAAGTATTCAGACCCTTTACTCAGTACTTTGTTGAAGAACCTTTGGCAGAGATTATAGCCTCAAGTATTCTTGGGTATGACACTACAAGCTTGGCACACCTGTATTTGGGGAGTTTCTCACATTCTGCTCTGCAGATTCTCTCAAGCTCAGTCAGGTTGGAAGGGTAGTGTCTCTGCACATCTATTTTCAGGCCTCTCCAGAGATTTTCGATCGGGTTCAAGCCTGGACTCTGGCTGGGCCACTCAAGGACATTCAGACACTTGTCCTGAAGCCACTCCTGCGTTGTCTTGGCTGTGTGCTTAGGGTCGTTGTCCTGTTGGGAGGTGAATTTCTGCCCCAGTCTGAGGTCTTGAGCATGTTTTCATCAAGGATCTCTCTGTGCTTTACTCCGTTCATTTTTCCCCCGATCCTCACTAGTCTCCTAGTCCCTGGGGCTGAAAAATATCCCCACAGGAAATATCCAAACATGCTTCACCGTAGAGATGGTGTCTGGTTTCCTCCTGACCAATCTTGGTTTCATCAGACCAGATAATCTTGTTTCTTATGGTCTAAGAGTCTTTATGTGCCTTTTGGAAAACTCCGAGCAGGCTGTCATGTGCCTTTTACTGAGGAGTGGCTTCCGTCTGGCCATTACCATACAGGCCTGATTGGTGGAGTGCTGCAGAGATGGTTGTCCTTCTGGAAGGTTCTCCCATCTCCACAGAGGAACTCCGGAGGTCTGTAAGAGTGACCATCAGGTTCCTGGTAACCTCCCTGACCAAGGCCCTTCTGACCCGATTGATCATTTTGGCCAGGCGGCCAGCTCTACAGTAGTAGTTGGTGGTTCCAAACGTCTTTGATTTCAGAATGATGGAGGTCACTGTGTTCTTGGGGACCTTCAATGCTGCAGAAATTTTTTGATACCCTTCCCCAGATCGGTCCCCCGACATAATCATGTCTCAGAGCTCTACGGGTAATTCCTTCAAATCTCGTGGCATGGTTTTTGCTCTGACATGCACTGTCAACTGTGGGTCCTTATATAGACAGGTGTGTGCCTTTCCAAATCATGTCCAATCAAAAAAATAACAACTGTTTTTGCTTTGTCATTATGGGGCTTGAAGATTGATGTTTTTATTTGTATTTATTTTTTTAAATCCATTTTAGAAAATAATGTTAACTTAACAAAACGTGGAAAAAGTCAAGGGGTCTGAATACTTTCCGGATGCAGTGTGTCACATCCTCAAGCAATTCCATTACACAAAAAAGTATAGGTGAAGAGAAAGTTACAAATTGAAAAAAACACTGAGAAAGTAAAAAAAACAAACACTTGATACAGTATAAAACATTTCCCTATACATATTGCATGTAATGGGAACATAAAATGTACGTTGTGTGAAATACCTGATGGTTTAATATGAAGAGCACTGGATCTGGTGCATAAGGACTTAAAGCTATGAAACAGTGAGAGAGAAGAGGGCAATTCATATTCTGCACACGCACACACACACACACACACACACATTCCACTGTAGCTTTTTTTTCCACACGGGCCAAATATCTCTGACTGATGGTGGACTTGAACCTATGGACTCATGAATGTGTCTCAGATCACTGACTATTTTTATAAATTAATATTAGTATACCGTGCAACACTAACTCACACACAGATACATAAATACAGACATATACTCTCTGACAGACAGCAATATTCAGTACATAACACAGAAAACACCAGTAGAATACATTTTTGGGGGCTCAAGCAAACGTTCATACAATGCAAGAGGCTTCCAGTCATTCGGTTGAAAAGACCTTACATATTCACAGGTAGTAGCTTGACACTCCCCACCCACATTGATTCATGCCACAGCTTTGTGTCTTCAAACCTGTCACAAACACGTGAAGATTGTTCATTTAGTACAGTGATATTTAGAGCATTCTGTTGGATGCATCATCATCACCATCAAGGTGAATCCTTCCAAGGGATTTTTATTGGATTTCAGAGATCTGAACCAATCATATTGTTACTGTACTGTGGAAGGTTCGTTTACATCAGACATTGAATGAGATCAGTCCAGAGACTTTTAATCATATGGTGACAGACGGTTGCTGAGGCAACAAGCTGCCAAGTAAACATCCATGTAAATCAGCAGGTCCACCCCCGTAAACTCACAAGAATAAGAAGAATGTTCGCACAATGGATGTCAATCTGCGGCTTCGCCGACAACACTGATTTTACTGAGCAGATGTCATAGCCACTGTCCAGCTGTTGGACTAAGGCTTGATTTGAGAGATCAAGACCCAGTGTTTCTGTTCATTATGCAACCTGGTGGTTCCAAAGACTAAAATACAACACGGAAGAATTCTGCCAGTTTTCCGACAGCACAGAAGGATAAAATCCTACTGTCTATTGAACTTATTTGCTTTTAGTTGGTGCTCCACGAAACATTTGAAAGTGAGTAGCGACAGCTCCACACACACACAGACATGGAAGTAGACATGAACTACGCACACGCCCTACTCTGTTTATTTAACTGCTTTATTGTGCTGACAGACAAGATAAGAGCCTGTCGGCATGCATCTTCTTTTATGACTCTCCAGAGAATTGAAGAAAAGAAAAGTCAGCAGATGAGAGACAGCGAGAGAGACAGAGAGACAGCAACCTTGGGAAAATCCTCTGCATTATCATTAACAGCAAACTCGTACATTTCCTCAGTGAAAACAATGTACTGTGCAAATGTCAAATGGGCTTTTTACCAAATTACCGTACAATAGACCACATATTCACCCTGCACACACTAATTGACATACAAACAAACAAACCAACCAAAAGAAAGGCAAAATGTCTTCTAATGTTTTTTGCTGATTTCAAAAAACGGATTGACTCAATTTGGCATGAGGGTCTGCTATTGAAATGAATGGATAGTGGTGTTGGGTGAAAAACACACGACATTCTAAACTCCATGTAAACAAACCGGTGTACGGTTAAAATTGGCAAAGAACACACAGCTTTCTTTCCAGAGGGCCGGAGGATAAGACAGGGATGCAGCTTAAGCCCCACCTTCTTAAACATATATATCAATGAATTGGCGAGGGCACTAGAACAGTCTGCAGCACCTGGCCTCACGCTACTAGAATCTGAAGTCAAATGCTGATGTTTGCTGATGATCTGGTGCTTCTGTCCCAAACCAAGTAGGGCCTACAGCAGCACCTAGATCTTCTGCACAGATTCTGTCAGACCTGGGCCCTGACAGACCTGGGCCCTGACAGACCTGGGCCCTGACAGTAAATCTCAGTAAGACAAAGATAATGGTGTTCTAAAAAATGTCCAGTTGCCAGGACCACGAATACAAATTCCATCAAGACACAGTTGCCCTAGAGAACACAAAAAAAAACTATACATACTTCTGCCTAAACATCAGCGCCACAGGTAACTTCTATGCCATCAAAAGAAACATACAATTCGACAAACCAATTAGGATATGGCAAAAAATACTTTAAATCAGTTATAGAACCCCATTGCCCTTTATGGTTGTGAGGTCTGGGGTCCGCTCACCAACCAAGAATTCACAAAATGGGACAAACACCAAATTGAGAGACTCTATGCAGAATTTAAAAAAAATATTGTACGGCATAAAACACCAAATAATGCATGCAGAGCAGAATTAAACAGATACCTGCTAATTATCAAAATCTAGAAAAGAGCTATTCAATTCTACAACCACATAAAAGGAAGAGATTCCCAAACCTTCCATTACAAAGCCATCACCGTCAGAGATGAACCTGGAGAAGAGTCCCCCTAAGCAAGCTGATCCTGGGGCTCTGTTCACAAAACACAAACAGACCTCACAGAGCCCCAGAACAGCCACACAATTAGACCCAACCAAATCATAAGAAAACTAAAAAAGAGAATTACTTGACACATTTTATTTTTTTTAACTGATTAAACTAGAATGCTATTTGTCCCTAAACAGAGAGTACAGGGTGGCAGAATACCTGACCACTGTGACTGACCCAGACTTAAGGAAAGCTTTGACTATGTACAGACTCAGTGAGCATAGCCTTGCTATTGAGAAAGGCCGCCGTAGACAGACATGGCTCTCAAGAGAAGACAGGCTATGTGCTCACTGCCTACAAAATGAGGTGGAAACTGAGCTGCGCTTCCTAACTTCCTGCCAAATGTATATTAGAGACTCATATTTCCCTCAGATTCCACAGACCCACAAATTCGCAATCATAGCAACAAGATTTGTGACCTGTTGCCACAAGAAAAGGGCAACCAGTAAAGAACAAACACCATTGCAAAAATAACCTATTTATGTTAATCAACGTAACCAAGACCAAGGAGATGATTGTGGACTACAGGAAAAGGAGCACATCCCCATTCTCATCGACGGGGCTGTAGAGCAGGTTGAGAGCATCAAATTCCTTGGTGTCCACATCAACAAACTAGAATGGTCCAAACACACCAAGACAGTCGTAAAGAGGGCAGGACAAAGCCTATTCCCCCTCAGGAAACTAAAAAGATTTGGCATGGGTCCTGAGATCCTCAAAAGGTTCTACAGCTGCAACAGAGAGAGCATCCTGACCGGTTGCATCACTGCCTGGTATGGCAATTGCTCGGCCTCCGACCGCAAGGCACTTCAGAGGGTACTGTTCTCTCTACTACTGCATGGCAAGCAGTACCGGAGTTCCAAGTCTAGGACAAAAAGGCTTCTCAACAGTTTTTACCCCCAAGCAATAAGACTCCTGAACAGGTAACCAAATGGTTACCTGGACTATTTGCATTGTGTGTCCCCCAACCCCTCTTTTACGCTGCTGCTACTCTCTGTTTATCTTATATGCATAGTCACTTTAACTATACATTTATGTACATACTACCTCAATTGGCCCGACCAACCTGTGCTCCCACACATTGGCTAACAGGGCTATCTGCATTGTGTCCCACCACCCGCCAACCCCTCTTTTTACGCTACTGCTACTCTCTGTTCATCATATATGCATAGTCACTTTAACCATACCTACATGTACATACTACCTCAATCAGCCTGACTAACCGGTGCCTGTATATAGCCTTGCTACTGTTATTCTCAAATGTCTTTTTACTGTTGTTACAACACCTGTTGTATTCGGTGCAAGTCAAAAATAAACTTTAAAACTTTAAATTTTAATTGATTTTCCATTTTGTACTTGAACTATTTGCACATCATTACAACATTGTATATAGCCATAATATAACATTTGAAATGTTTTTATTCTTTTGGAACTTTGAGTGTAATATTTTTTGTAAATCTTTTAGTTTATTTCACTAGCTTTGGCAATGTAAACATATGTTTCCCATGCAAATAAAGTCCCTTAAATTGAAATTGAGAGAAAGAGACCGACAGCCAGAGAGCGAAAGAGACAGACAGCCAGAGAGAGAAAGAGACAGACAGCCAGAGAGAGAAAGAGACAGACAGCCAGAGAGCGAAAGAGACAGACAGCCAGAGAGAGAAAGAGACAGACAGCCAGAGAGAGAAAGAGACAGACAGCCAGAGAGAGAAAGAGACAGACAGCCAGAGAGCGAAAGAGACAGACAGCCAGAGAGCGAAAGAGACAGACAGCCAGAGAGCGAAAGAGACAGACAGCCAGAGAGAGAAAGAGACAGACAGCCAGAGAGAGAAAGAGACAGACAGCCAGAGAGAGAAAGAGACAGACAGCCAGAGAGAGAAAGAGACAGACAGCCAGAGAGAGAAAGAGACAGACAGCCAGAGAGAGAAAGAGACAGACAGCCAGAGAGAGAAAGAGACAGACAGCCAGAGAGAGAAAGAGACAGACAGCCAGAGAGCGAAAGAGACCGACAGCCAGAGAGAGAAAGAGACAGACAGCCAGAGAGAGAAAGAGACAGACAGCCAGAGAGAGAAAGAGACAGACAGCCAGAGAGAGAAAGAGACAGACAGCCAGAGAGAGAAAGAGACAGACAGCCAGAGAGCGAAAGAGACAGACAGCCAGAGAGCGAAAGAGACCGACAGCCAGAGAGAGAAAGAGACAGACAGCCAGAGAGAGAAAGAGACAGACAGCCAGAGAGAGAAAGAGACAGACAGCCAGAGAGAGAAAGAGACAGACAGCCAGAGAGAGAAAGAGACAGACAGCCAGAGAGAGAAAGAGACAGACAGCCAGAGAGAGAAAGAGACAGACAGCCAGAGAGCGAAAGAGACAGACAGCCAGAGAGCGAAAGAGACCGACAGCCAGAGAGAGAAAGAGACAGACAGCCAGAGAGAGAAAGAGACAGACAGCCAGAGAGAGAAAGAGACAGACAGCCAGAGAGAGAAAGAGACAGACAGCCAGAGAGAGAAAGAGATCAGCCACAGTGCTTCATGTGTTTAATGGATTGTTTGTTAACTTTTAGATTGTGACAAAAATTCAGATACATTTTTTATATAATATACAGTATGTATTCTGTCTCCAGATGTCTATTGCTAGTAACACCATATAACTAAGTTCATGTAAAAATAAAAGGTGATCTGATCAACATTCAGCGTCATTTGAATTTGTCCATCTTCTGATGAATGTTTTTCTCACATTTTCTCATTCCTGAAACACACACACACACACACACACACACACACACACACACACACACACACACACAGAATACTTTTGTATTGGTGGACAATAGGGGCTCCCGAGTGGCATGGCGGTCTAAGGCACTGCATCTCAGTGCTAGAGACGTCACTACAACCAACCGTGGGAGTCCCATAGGATGGCGTACAATTGGCCCAGCGTCGTCCTCGTTTGGCCGGTGTAGGCCGTCATTGTAAATAAGAATGTGTTCTTAACCGACTTGCCTAGTTAAATAAAGGTTAAATACATACAAATAATGAGTATGAGTAACTAGGTTCATTTCACCTTCCGTTGAGAAGATAAAACATAACATGCATAATATATTCAGTATAAATTGCAACTCATTATGACAGGTCAAATCACATAAAAACGTCCTGGCCACCGTGGCCTGCTATCATCCACTATACTCTTTCCCATGTGATAAGACCTCCATTAAACAGTTCAGTCGGAAATGACCGCACGGTAGAGCAATGCCAATATTCTCCACCACACTGATAACAGCATGTACACTACAAGGCCAAAAGTATGTGGACACGCCTTCAAATTAGTGGATTCTGCTATTTCAGCTACAGTCCACCAGTTGCTGACAGGTGTATAAAATCAAGCACACAGCCATGCAATCTCCATAGACAAACATTGGCAGTAGAATGGCCTTACTGAAGAGCTCAGTGACTTTCAACGTGGCAACGTCATTAGCATGCCACCTTTCCAGCAAGTCAGTTGGTCGAATTTCAGCCTTACTAGAGCTGCCCCGGTCAACTGGAAGTGCTGTTATTGTTAAGTGGAAACATTTAGGAGCAACAACGGCTCAGTCACAAAGTGGTGGGCCACACAAGCTCACAGAACGGGACCGCCGAGTGCTGAAGTGTGTATTGTGTAAAAATCGTCTGTCCTCGGTTGCAACACTCACTACCGAGTTCCAAACTGCCTCTGGAAGCAACGTCAGGACAAGAACTGTTCCTCGGGTGCTTCTTCATGAAACAGGTTTCCATGGCCAAGCAGCCGCAAACACAAGCTTAAGATCCTCATGCTCAATACCAAGCGTCGGCTGGAATGGTGTAAAGCTCGCCGCCATTGGACTCTGGAGCAGTGAAAATGCGTTCTCTGGAGTGATGAATCACGCTTCACCATCTGGCAGTCCGACGGATGAATTTGGGTTTAGCGGATGCCACGAGAACACGACCTGCCTGAATGCATAGTGACAACTGTAAAGTTTAGTGGAAGAGGAATAATGGTCTGGGGCTGTTTTTCATGGTTCAGGCTAGGCCCCTTAGTTCCATTGAAGGGAAATCTTAATGCTACAGCATTCTTGACAATTCTGTGCTTCCAACTTCGTGGAAACAGTTTGGGGAAGGTCCTTTCCTGTTTCTGCATGACAATGCCCCGGTGAACAAAGCAAGGTTCATACAGAAATGTTTTGTCGAGATCGGTGTGGAAGAACTTGACTGGCCTGCAGAGCCCTGACCTCAACCCCATCAAAAACCTTTGGCATGTATTGGAACACCGACTGCGAGCCAGGCCTAATCACTCACCATCAGTGCCCGACCACACTAATGCTCGAGCCCCAGAAATATTCCAACATCTAGTGGAAAGCCTTCCCAGAAGAGTGGAGGCTGTTACAGTATCAAATTCCATATTAATGCCCATGATTTTGGAATGAGATGTTCAACGAGCATGTAAGTAAGGGTGAAGTGACTATGCATTGATAATAAACAGCGAGTAGCAGCACTGTACAAAACAAATGGAGGGGTGTCATTGTAAATAGTCCGGTGGCCATTTGATTAAATTGTTCAGGAGTCTTATGGCTTGGAGTTTGACAATTTTGGGGGCTTTCCTCTGACACCGCCATGTATATACAGTGGCAAGAAAAAGTATGTGAACTCTTGAATTATCTGGACTTCTGCATAAATTGATCATACAATTTTATTGTATCTTCATCTAACTCACAACAATAGACAGACTCAGTCTGATTAAACTAATAAGACAAAAACAATTATATGTTTTCATGTCTTTATTGAACACACCGTGTAAACATTCATAGTGCAGGGTGGGAAAAGTATGTGAACCCTTGGATTAATAACTGGTTGACACTCCTTTGGCAGCAATAACCTCAACCAAATGTTTTCTGTAGTTGCGGATCAGACCTGCACAACGGTCAGGAGGAATTTTGGACCATTCCTCTTTACAAAACTGTTTCAGTTCAGCAATATTCTTGGGATGTCTGGTGTGAAACGCTCGAGGTCATGCCACATCATCTCAATCACGTTGAGGTCAGGACTCTGACTGGGACACTCCAGAAGGTCAGGACTCTGACTGGGCCACTCCAGAAGGTCAGGACTCTGACTGGGCCACTCCAGAAGGTCAGGACTCTGACTGGGACACTCCAGAAGGTCAGGACTCTGACTGGGACACTCCAGAAGGTCAGGACTCTGACTGGGCCACTCCAGAAGGTCAGGACTCTGACTGGGCCACTCCAGAAGGTCAGGACTCTGACTGGGCCACTCCAGAAGGTCAGGACTCTGACTGGGCCACTCCAGAAGGTCAGGACTCTGACTGGGACACTCCAGAAGGTCAGGACTCTGACTGGGCCACTCCAGAAGGTCAGGACTCTGACTGGGACACTCCAGAAGGTCAGGACTCTGACTGGGCCACTCCAGAAGGCGTATTGTCTTCTGTTGTTGATTTACTTCTGTGTTTTGGGTCGTTGTCCTGTTGCATCACCCAACTTCTGTTGAGCTTCAATTGGCAGACAGATAACCATACAATCTCCTGGAAAATGTCTTGATAAACTTGGGAATTCATTTTTCCATCGATGATAGCAAGCTGTCCAGGCCCTGAGGCAGCAAAGCAGCTCCAAACCATGATGCTCCCCTTAACATACTTCACAGTTAGGATGAGGTTGTGATGTTGGTGTGCTGAGTCTTTTTTTTCCTCCACACATAGTGTTGTGTGTTCCTTCCAAACAACTTTAGTTTAATCTGTCCACGGAACATAATGCCAGTAGCGCTGTGGAATATCCAGATGCTCTTTTGCGAACTTAAGAAGTGCAGCAATGTTTTTTTGGACAGCAGTGGCTCCTCCGTGGTGTCCTCCCATGAACACCATTCTTGTTTAGTGTTTTACGTATCGTAGACTCGTCAACAGAAATGTTAGCATGTTCCAGAGATTTCTTTAACTCTTTAGCTGACACTCTAGGAATCTTCTTCATTGAGCATTCTGACCTGTGATCTTGCAGTCATCTTTGCAGGACGGCCACTCCTAGGGAGAGTATCAACTGTGCAGAACATTCTCCATTTATAGACAATTTGTCTATCCGTGGACTGATGAACATCAAAGGCTTTTAGAGACACTTTTGTAATCCTTTCCAGCTTTATGCAAGTCAACAATTCTTAATCTTGGGTCTTCTGAGATATTGGTTCACGTGGGGAAATACTTCTTGTGAATAGCACACTCACATTTTGTGAGTGTTTTTTATAGGGCAGGGCAGCTGTCACCAACTGTAACCATCTCCAATCTCAATGATTGTACTCCAGGTTAGCTGACTCCTGACTCCAAATAGCTTTTGGAGGAGTCATTAGCCTAGGGGTTCACATACTTTTTCTAACCTTACACTGTGAATGTTTAAATTATGTATTCAATATAGACAAGAAAAATACAATAATTTGTGAGTTATTAGTTTAAGCACACTGTGTTTGTCTGTTGTTGTGGTGTAGATGATCAGATCAGATCCAATTTTATGACCAATTTATGCAGAGATCATTCCAAAGTGTTCACATACTTTTTCTTGCCACTGTAGGTCCTGGATGGTAGGAAACGGGGCTTTACCCACTACCCTCTGTAGCATCTTACGGTCAGATGCCGGGCAGTTGCAATACCAGGGGGTGATGCAACCGGTCAGGATGCTCTCGATGGTGCAGCTGTAGAACTTTTTGAGGATCTGGGGACCAATGCAAAATCTTTTCAGTCTTCTGAGGGGGGAAAGGTGTTGTAGTGCCCTCTTCACAACTGTCTTGGTGTGTTTTGGACCATGATAGTTTGTTGGTGATGTGGACACCGCTCCACTACAGCCCCGTCCATGTTAATGGGGGCCTGTTCAGCCTACCTTTTCCTGTAGTCCAAGATCAGCTCTTTTGTCTTGCCCACATTGAGAGAGAGGCTGTTGTCCTGGCACCACACTGCCAGGTCTCTGACCTCCACCCTATAGGCTGTCTCATCGTTGTCAGTGATCAAGCCTACCACTGTTGTGTCGTTAGCAAACTTAATGATGGTGTTAGAGTCGTGTTGGCCACACAGGGATGAGCTTCGTGGGCAATATGGTGTTGAATGCTGAGCTGTAGTCAATTAACAGCATTCTCACATAGGTGTTCCTTTTGTCCAGGTGGGAAAGGGCAGTGTTGAGTGCGATTGAGATTGAGTCATCTGTAGATCTGGCGGTATGCGAATTGGAGTGGGTCTAGGGTACTAGTTACTGAAAAGGTGGCATCACATTGTCCATCTCAAGTGCTCCTTAAAATGGCCCAATATCAATAACATTATCCATGTCCCCTCATCCATCCTAGTACCCATTCATGACAGCTTTCCTTTTACAGGCTGCTTGTTTTGATCTTTGCGAGTGTTTTGGTCAGCCAGGGTGAGGCTTTGGTTACCCACCAAGGAGCACTGCCAGGGCACCGCTAAGACCTCCTCTATTACACATGATTACAGTAAACACACCAGACATTTGATGCTAACGGAACTCTCAGATTATAACGGAGCAACCAGATTCTAACTTGTTCTATTCTAGGTTCTATTGATCCTGAAACAGCTGAGGGAACTAAGAACTCTGTGCCAAGTCTAGAACAGGTCTTTACAGCCCCTGGGTCTGCCTAGCCTTCTACCCAGCCAACACTGCCACCCAAAACACAACTTGGCTAACATCTTAATTAAAGCAATCTCAGGGTAAATGGTGCATCAAAGCATAGGATTATACACTTAAACATTCAAAATGCAGAAAATCCACATTCTTCTTCTGTCCAATGAAAGGTTGAGGTTCCTCCTCTAACTTCCTAACCACTGCATGGTTCACGACCGGTGTCACTAAACAGCTGCTCAATTACCAGCCTGAGCTGGAAGCAGCCAGCCACGACACCAGCCACAATGGAACCAGGTAGCATTCAGCAGGAAACATCAGCACAGCCAAATTAGCTATGATCTCATTGTTGCCAAAACAGCCATTAATCCGAGTGGTTGGCGATGGAATGGGGAACTAAAGTACTAAAGGCCCCAAGGCTCCTACAGGGGTGAGATGACTCAGGTGGAGCGAAGTAGGGGGAGGGAAGACAATTAAATATCTTTGTTCCACAACATTTGTTTAGCCTGAACCCTTGAGTCGGTCTGAATATGAGATCTGATCTGAGACAAAGATGACTCGGGTGTGATGGTTGTCTAAAAGGTGGTGACAGTTGAGAATATAAAAATGTATTTTTAAGAGATGTTCTGGGAAGCCATTTGATTAGCTGTTCAGGAGTCTTATTGTTCCTTCCAATACGTTATCGTAATTTCCGGTCACAACTTGTAGACTTGTTTACGTACTGCTGTGCGGTTTGTTGCTAACGTTTCTTTGCTACCTGCCAACTTTATGGGTTTTTTTCTTTTCAATTACCGTTTTATATTTTTTTGCCTTGCTCAACTTTCTTCATTAAACTTTTTCACTCCGGACAATTTATCTGGACATGGTTCTACAAGACCTCCATCAGCCGAAGCTTCTCAAAATATACAGGAAAACAATTGCCTTATGGTGAGGATAACTGTGTTGCAAGCCCAGCTTCAGATGCAATCGTTAGGCAAGGGTAATTTAAGTGTAGGAAAGGATGAAACAGCGTCTGTGCCACCAATAAGTACAGAGAGTAGTGTCAATCCCCTCGTACAGTCATCACAGCTGGATCATTTTCTCATGGCTTCTGGAAGGAACTGCTGTAGGAATGCTCAACCGGTGTTGCTCATTCAGCCGACAGAAACTTTCAACCGGTTCTCCCCATTAAGCAACAAGTCAGTCTTCTCTGGTCTCTCCTCCACCCGTTACAGAGTCTGAGACACCGAAGCCTCCCACCATTAGCTCTGCTCGGCTCGAACTCCTCTAGCTCCACAATGAGATAGCCACCCTGCCAGCTTAGTGGAGTCTGCCACTAGCATAGTCAGTGTAGTCAGCTCAGATATCCCCATTGAGACTGTGTCTGTGACTCGATCTAGGTTGGGCCAACATGGGCAAAACTAAACATGCCGGTTTTGGCCTTAGCAATCTCACTGGAATAAAGACCTCCTCCATTCCTGTCATTATGGAAAGAGATTGTGAAATCTCACATCTCAAAAATAGGGCTACTTAAATGTTAGATCCTTCACTTCCAAGGCAGTTAAAGTCAGTGAACTAATCACTGATCATAATCTTGATGTGATTGGCCTGACTGAAACATGGCTTAAGCCTGATGAATTTACTGTGATAAATGAGGCCTCTCCTCCTGGTGACACCAGTGACCATATCCCTTAGTGTTCCCACAAAGGTGGAGGTGTTGCAAACATTTATGATAGTATATTTCAATATATATATAAAAAAAAAGACTGCATTTTCGTCTTTTGAGCTTCTAGTCATGAAATCTACGCAGCCCACTCAATCACTTACAGGCCTCCTGGGCCGTATACAGCATTCCTCACCGAGTTCCCATCGGACCTTGTAGTCATGGCAGATAATATTCTAATTTTTGGTGACTTTAATATTCACATGGAAAAGTCCACAGACACACTACAAAAGGCTTTCGGAGCCATCATCGACTCAGTGGGTTTTGTCCAACATGTCTCCGGACCTACTCACTGTCACAGTCATACTCTGGACCTAGTTTTTTCCTGTGGAATAAATATTGTGGATCTTAATGTTTTTTCTCATAATCCTGGACTATCGGACCACCATTTTATTACGATTGCAACAAATAATCTGCTCAGACCCCAACCAAGGATCATCAAAAGCCATACTATAAATTCTTGGACAAGCAAAACATTTCTAGATGCCCTTCCAGACTCCCTCCACCTACCCAAGGACGTCAGAGTACAAAAATCGGTTAACCACCTAAATAAGGAACTAAAATCAACCTTGTGTAATACCCTAGATGCAGTTGTACCCCTAAACACATTTGTCATAAGAAACTAGCTCCCTGGTATACAGAAAATAACCTGAAGAGCCCTCACTGTTGCTCGATCATCCTATTTTTCCAACTTAATTGAGGAGAATAAGAACAATCCAAAATGTACTTTTGATACTGTCGCAAAGCTAACTAAAAAGCAGCATTCCCCAAGAGAGGATGGCTTTCACTTCAGCAGTGATAAATTCATGAACTTCTTTGACGAAAAAACATGATCATTAGAAAGCATATTACGGACTCCTCTTTAAAGCTGCGTATTTCTCCAAAGCTCAGTTGTCCTGAGTCTGCACAACTCTGCCAGGACTTAGGAAGACACTCAAGTTTTTTAATCCGATATCTCTTGACACATTGATGAAAACCGTCTTGGCCTCTAAACCTTCAAGCTGCATACTGGACCCTATTCCAACTAAACTACTGAAAGAGCTGCTTCCTGTGCTTGAATATAATAAACGGCTCCCTATCCACCGGATGGGTACCAAACTCACTAAAAGTGGCAGAAATAAAGCCTCTCTTGAAAAAGACAAACCTAAAACCTGAAAAAGACAAATATAAAAAAAATATCGGCCTATATCGAATCTTCCATTCCTCTCAACATTTTTTGAAAAGGCTGTTGCGCAGCAACTCACTGCCTTCCTGAAGACAAACAATGTATACGAAATGCTTCAGTATGGTTTTAGACCTCATCATAGTACTGAGACGGCATTCGTGAAGGTGGTAAATTACCTTTAAATGGCGTCAGACCAAGGCTCTGCATCTGTCCTCGTGCTCCTAGACCTTAGTGCTGCTTTGATACCATCGATCACAACATTCTTTTGGAGAGATTGGAAACCAAAATTGGTCTACACGGACAAGTTCTGGCCTGGTTTAGATCTGTCGGAAAGATATCAATTTGTCTCTGTGGATGGTCTTCTGAGAAATCAACTGACAAGTAATCTTGACGGTTGTACAGTCATCACAAATGAAACTGAAGGACCCTTTTTTCCATCTTCGTAACATTGCAAAATTCAGAAACTTTCTGTCCAAACATTATGCAGAAAAATGTATCCATGCTTTTGTCACTTCTAGATTAGAACACTGCAATGCTCTACTTCCTGGCTACCTGGATAAAGCACTAAATAAAACTTCAGTTAGTATTAAACACGGCTGCTAGAATCTTGACAATAACCAAAATATTTGATCATATTACTCAAGTGCTAACCTCTGTACACTGGCTTCCTGTTAAGTCTAGGGATGATTTCAAGGTTTTACTGCTAATCTACAAAGCATTATATGGGCCTGCTCCTACCTATCTTTCTGATTTTGTCCTGCCGTACATACAGTGCCTTGCGAAAGTATTCGGCCCCCTTGAACTTTGCGACCTTTTGCCACATTTCAGGATTCAAACATAAAGATATAAAACTGTATTTTTTTGTGAAGAATCAACAACAAGTGGGACACAATCATGAAGTGGAACGACATTTATTGGATATTTCAAACTTTTTTAACAAATCAAAAACTGAAAAATTGGGCGTGCAAAATTATTCAGCCCCCTTAAGTTAATACTTTGTAGCGCCACCTTTTGCTGCGATTACAGCTGTAAGTCGCTTGGGGTATGTCTCTATCAGTTTTGCACATCGAGAGACTGAAATTTTTTCCCATTCCTCCTTGCAAAACAGCTCGAGCTCAGTGAGGTTGGATGGAGACCATTTGTGAACAGCAGTTTTCAGTTCTTTCCACAGATTCTCGATTGGATTCAGGTCTGGACTTTGACTTGGCCATTCTAACACCTGGATATGTTTATTTTTTAACCATTCCATTGTAGATTTTGCTTTATGTTTTGGATCATTGTCTTGTTGGAAGACAAATCTCCGTCCCAGTCTCAGGTCTTTTGCAGACTCCATCAGGTTTTCTTCCAGAATGGTCCTGTATTTGGCTCCATCCATCTTCCTATCAATTTTAACCATCTTCCCTGTCCCTGCTGAAGAAAAGCAGGCCCAAACCATGATGCTGCCACCACCATGTTTGACAGTGGGGATGGTGTGTTCAGGGTGATGAGCTGTGTTGCTTTTATGCCAAACATAACGTTTTGCATTGTTGCCAAAAAGTTCAATTTTGGTTTCATCTGACCAGAGCACCTTCTTCCACGTTTGGTGTGTCTCCCAGGTGGCTTGTGGCAAACTTTAAACAACACTTTTTATGGATATCTTTAAGAAATGGCTTTCTTCTTGCCACTCTTCCATAAAGGCCAGATTTGTGCAATATACGACTGATTGTTGTCCTATGGACAGAGTCTCCCACCTCAGCTGTAGATCTCTGCAGTTCATCCAGAGTGATCATGGGCCTCTTGGCTGCATCTCTGATCAGTCTTCTCCTTGTATGAGCTGAAAGTTTAGAGGGACGGCCAGGTCTTGGTAGATCTGCAGTGGTCTGATACTCCTTCCATTTCAATATTATCGCTTGCACAGTGCTCCTTGGGATGTTTAAAGCTTGGGGAATCTTTTTGTATCCAAATCCGGCTTTAAACTTCTTCACAACAGTATCTCGGACCTGCCTGGTGTGTTCCTTGTTCTTCATGATGCTCTCTGCGCTTTTAACGGACCTCTGAGACTATCACAGTGCAGGTGCATTTATACGGAGACTTGATTACACACAGGTGGATTGTATTTATCATCATTAGTCATTTAGGTCAACATTGGATCATTCAGAGATCCTCACTGAACTTCTGGAGAGAGTTTGCTGCACTGAAAGTAAAGGGGCTGAATAATTTTGCACGCCCAATTTTTCAGTTTTTGATTTGTTAAAAAAGTTTGAAATATCCAATAAATGTCGTTCCACTTCATGATCGTGTCCCACTTGTTGTTGATTCTTCACAAAAAAATACAGTTTTATATCTTTATGTTTGAAGCCTGAAATGTGGCAAAAGGTCGCAAAGTTCAAGGGGGCCGAATACTTTCGCAAGGCACTGTACCTACATGTCACAAGACGCAGGCCTCCTTAATGTCCTTACTGTCCAAGCAAACAGCTGGAGGCAGAGCTTCCTCCTATAGAGCTCAATTTTAATGGAATCGTCAGCCTATTCATGTGAGAGACGCAGTCTTAATTGAAGACTCTTCTCTTCAGTAGGTCCTATGATTGACTGTAGTCTGGCCCAGAGGTGTGAAGGTGAACGAAAAGGCACTGGAGTGACGAACCTCCCTTGCTGTCTCTGCCTGGCCGGTTCCCCTCTCTCCACTGGGATTCTCTGCCTCTAACCCTATTATGGGGGCTGAGTCACTGGCTTACTGGTGCTCTTCCATGCCGTCCCTAGGAGGGGTGTGTCACTTGAGTGGGTTGAGTCATTGATGTGATCTTCCTGTCCGGGTTGGCACCACCCTCGGGTTTGTGCAGTGGGGGAGATCTTCGTGGGCTATACTCAGCTTCGTCTCAGGGTAGCCTCGTCTCAGCCTCCAGTATTTATGCTGCAATAGTTAATGTGTCGGGGGGCTAGGGTCAGTCTGTTATAAATGGAGAATTTCTCCTGTCTCATCCGGTGTCCTGTGTGAATTTAAGTAATATCTCTCCCTCTCTCTCGCTCTTTCTCTCTGAGGACCTGAGCCCTAGGACCATGCCTCAGGACTACCTGGCCTGATGACTCCTTGCTGTCCCCAGTCCACCTGGTCATACTGCTGCTCCAGTTTCAACTGTTCTGCCTGTGGCTATGGAACCCTGAACTGTTCGCCGGATGTGCTACCTTGTCCCAGACCTACTGTTTTGGACTCGCTCTCTACCGCACCTGCGGTCTCAAACTCAATGATGGGCTATGAAAAGCCAACTGACATTTACTCCTGAGGAGCTGGCCTGTTGCACCCTCTACAACCACTGTGATTATTATTATTTGACCCTGCTGGTCATCTATGAACGTTTGAACATCTTGGCCATGTTCTGTTATAATCTTCACCCGGCACAGCCAGAAGAGGACTGGCCACCCCTCATAGCCTGGTTTCTCTAGGTTTCTTCCCAGGTTCCGGCCTTTATAGGGAGTTTTTCCAAGCCACCATGCTTCTACATCTGCATTGCTTGCTGTTTGGGGTTTTAGGCTGGGTTTCTGTACAGTGCCTTGCGGTCAGAGGCCAAGCAGTTGTCATACCAGGCAGTGATGCAGGATGCTCTCAATGGTGTAAAACCTTTTGAGGATCTGAGGACCCATGACAAATATTTTCAGTCTCCTGTGGGGGGAAACAGGTTCTCGTGCCTTCTTCACGACTGTCTTGGTGTGTTTGGAAAATTATAGTTTGTTGGTGATGTGGACGACAAGGAACTTGAAGCTCTCAACCTGCTCCACTACAGCCCCGTCGATGAGAATGGGGGCGTGCTCGGTTCTCCTTTTCCTGTAGTCCACAATCATCTCCTTTGTATCGATCACATTGAGGGAGAGGTTGTTGTCCTTGCACCACATAGTCAGGTCTCTGACCTCCTCCCTATAGGCTGTCTGTCATTGTCGGTGATCAGGCTTACCACTGTTGTGTCATCAGCTAAATTAATGATGGTGTTGGAGTCGTGCCTGGCCGTGCAGTCATGACTGAACAGGGAGTACAGGAGGGGACTAAGTACACACCCCTAAGGGGCCCCAGTGTTGAGGATCAGCATACGCTGACCAAATATGGATTGCATACATCATTTGACTTGTTTCTACGACCTGTAACGGAACTTTTTGAGTTTTTGTCTGGAGGAATTGTTCGTGCTTTTTGAGGACTGAATGCTGGGCTGAACAAGCTAACAACAAGTGGCTAAATGGAGGGTTTTATGGAACTTTATGGAACAAATCAGTCATTTATTGTCGAACTGGGATTCCTGGAACTGCCTTCTGATGAAGATATTCAAAAGGTAAGTGGATATTTATAGTGTTTTTTGTAGCTTCTGTTGACACCAAAATGGCGGCTATTTCTTTGGGTTCTGAGCGCCGTTCTCAGATTATTCTTTTTCCGTAAAGTTTATTTTTATTTTTTATCTGACACAGTGGTTGCATAGAGGATACTCTTATCTTTAATTCTGTGAATAACACTTGCATCTTTTATCAATGTTTAATGTGACTATTTCTACAAAATCACCAGATGTTTTGGAATCAAAACATTACTGCACGTAATGCGCCAATGTAAACTGAGATTTTTGGATATAAATATGCACATTATCGAACAAAACATACATGTATTGTGTAACATGATGTCCTATGAGTGTTATCTGATGAAGATCAAAGGTTAGTGATTCATTCATCTATATTTCTGCTTTTTGTGACTCCTATCTTTGGCTGGAAAAATGGCTGTATATTTTTTTGACTTGGCGGTAACCTAACATAATCATGTGTTGTGCTTTCACCGTAAAGCATTTTTGAAATTGGACACGATGTGTACATTAACAAGAAGTTATCTTTCATTTGCTGTATTGGACTTGTTAATGTGTGAAAGTTACATATTTCTAAAAAATATTTTTGAATTTCACACGCTGCCTTTTCAGTGGAATGTTGTCGAGGGGTTCCGCTAGCGGAACGCCTGCCCTAGAAAGGTTATACATTCTATCGGCAGGACAGAACAGCAGCCTCTGGTAAGACACTGGGTGGGGATTATTCATATTTGTAAACAATATCTGGTGCACAATGTCTAAGGAAGTGTCAGGGTTTTGCTCGCCTGAGGTAAAGTATCTCATGATGAGCTAGAGACCACACTATCTACCTAGAGTTTTCATCTGTATTTTTCGTAGCTGTCTACATAGCACCACAGACTGAGCCTGGCACTAAATGATGAGCTGTATTCTGCCATAAGCAAACAGGAAAATGCTCATCCAGAGGAGGCTCTCCTAGTGGCCCGGGGACTCTAATGCATGGAAACTTAAATCAGTTTTACCTCATTTCTATTAGGGGATAAATGAACGATTGTTGCATTTTCACTCATAAAAATGACAAATATACAACCAAATATTATAGAGAATAACAGTTGCTTTCTATGATAGTTTGTTATTACATTGTTTCCATGGTGAGACTCCTCCTGTGTGTGACCATATGACTAATCCATCTCTCTCTCTCTGAGCAGATGGAGCATATTCACCTATCCTGGCTGACAACACAGAGGTGGAGCCCAGACAGCAGGCATACAAGGACCTGGACCATGTCCAACTCCCAGCTTCCATGTCTCACTCCCCCCCCTTTCTAAGCTTCCATCGCTCTCTCCCTCCTCTACTTTCTCTCCCCACTCCCTCCCTCTCTCGTCTAACAATGATAAGATGTCATATAACGGCTCATGTAATACAGAGTAGACGTAGGACATTTCCCGCTAAGCGCTACAAACAGCTGGTATTGCAGACAACAGATGACTATGACTTATGACTTTGTAGGTCTCAAAGTCTAAGTCTAAACGTACATATCTATTCAAAACAAAAGACAAAAAATGTGTTATATTTGAGATTCTTCAAAGTAGTCACCCTTTGCCTTGACAGCTTGGCACACTATTGGCATTTTCTCAACCAGCTTCATGAGGTAGTCACATGGAATGCATTTCAAATAACAGGTGTGCCTTGTTAAAAGTAAAATTTGTGGAATTTCTTTCCTTCTTAATGCGTTTGAGCCAATCAGTTGTATTGTGACAAGGTAGGGGTGGTATACAGAAGATAGCCCTAGTTGGTTAATTAAAGACCAAGACCATATTATGGCAAGAACAGCTCAAATAAACAAAGAGAAATGACAGTCGATCATTACTTTAAGACATGAAGGGCATCAATCCAGAACATTTCAAGAGCTGAAAGTTTCAAGTGCAGTCACAAAAACCATCAAGCGGTATAATGAAACTGGTTTTCATGAGGACCGCCACAGGAAAGGAAGACCCAAAGTTAACTCTGCTGCAGAGGAACAGTTCATTAGAGTTAACTGCACCTCATATTGTGGCCCAAATAAATGCTTCTCAGAGTTCAAGTAACAGACACATCTCAACATCAACTGTTCAGAGGAGTCTGTGTCAATTAGGCCTTCATAGTCGAATTGCTGCAAAGAAACCACTACTAAAGGATACCAATAAGATACTTGCTTGGGCCAAGAAACACGAGCAATGAACATTAGACCGGTGGAAAGTCCAAATGTGAGATTTTGGGTTCCAACCACCGTGTCTTTGCGAGACACAGCGGTCGGAAGCTGGTTGAGAGAATGCCAAGAGTGTGCAAAGCTGTAATTAAGGCAAAAGTTGGCTACTTTGAAGAACCTAAAATATATTTTATCCATTTTTTGGGGGTAGTACATGATTCCACATCTGCTATTTCATAGTTTATGTCTTCACCATTATTCTACAATGTAGAAAATAGTACAAATATAGAAAAACCTTGGAATGTTTGACTGGTATTGTATGCTTGACATAAAACTGCCAAGCTTTGTCAAGCAAGACCTTATTGATCTCTGTCAAGTAACTACACAATAACAGCAAAGTAAATAGCCTAGACATTAGTATTTCCTCCATGTAAACCGTAAGGGAGTTCAACGCTGGAAGGAAGAAAACATGGGGAACCCCACATTAACTAAGCCAGTTGTATTGTTTGTTTACTCGGGGCTGGGCTGTCCAACAAACAGATGAGCCCCTCACAACACAGCTCATATAGACATTTGTTTACTTCTGTTGAGAGTAGGTCACTGGTGGGGAATGCAGGCTGTTTAGGGCGGGAAGCTGTTGATGTTTTCTGTGTGTGGCTGGTAGGCCCCGTAGTACTTAAGCTCTATACATGTTTGTACTTCAGGGCCACCGTATGTAAACTCGGGTACGAAAACTAATTTAGAAAACATGCAAGGTAAATAAGAAAATGTTGAAATGTTTATGCAAATGTGATTAGTAATCTAATGGTTCTTCGTGTCAACAAATATTGATTGAAAACATCTGGGTGATGTGTGAGCTCACTGCGTTCTTACAGACGGAGAATTTTGCAATACAACACTAGTACAATCACTCAGACAAGGTGGAGATTCTAACATATGCCAATGCTGTAGTAGTCCATTACAACAAACATACAACAACAACAAAAAGAGTTTGGAAGTGTCTAGAATGTTAAGTTGTGTGGACGGTGTGCGTCGTCATGTAAATTCAGGATTATATTTCCACTATAAACACTAAGTAGTGTTGTTTTTCAAGCATTCTTTCAACTAAATATTTACATCTGATAGTGGTGATGTTGTCCACTTAATTTGACCAGATGTTTAGGTACATTCAGTGGTGGAAAATTACACAAGTGTCATACTTGAGTAAAAGTAAAAGGTACCTTAATAGAAAATGACTAAAGTTAAAGTGAAAGTCACCCAATATAATACAACCTCAGCAAAATTTTTAAAGTATGGTTTTAAATACACTGTGCTTAAATATCAAAAGTAAATGTAATTGCTATAATATAATTACTTATAAGTTAAAATCCACCCAAAACCACTCAATCCTTTATTTACAGTGTTACATAACACTAAGATCTGAGAACAATATTTTTGTGACCAAATGTTTAATTTTGTCGTTATAATACGGTTGTTAGCAACATGTGAAAAATGTATGTGGAAATCTGTTGCAGCTTAAGTCAACTGCAAAACCCACAATGCTCTCTCTATGAGCTGGCTGGCTAGCTAAAATCAAATCAAATTTTATTTGTCACATACACATGGTTAGCAGATGTTAATGCGAGTGTAGCGAAATGCTTGTGCTTCTAGTTCCGACAATGCAGTAATAACCAACAAGTAATCTAACTAACAATTCCAAAACTACTGTCTTGTACACAGTGTAAGGGGATAAAGAATATGTACATAAGGATATATGAATGAGTGATGGTACAGAGCAGCATAGGCAAGATACAGTAGATGGTATCGAGTACAGTATGTACAAATGAGATGAGTATGTAAACAAAGTGGCATAGTTTAAAGTGGCTAGTGATACATGTATTACATAAGGATACAGTCGATGATATAGAGTACAGTATATACGTATGCATATGAGATGAATAATGTAGGGTAAGTAACATTATATAAGGTAGCATTGTTTAAAGTGGCTAGTGATATATTTACATCATTTCCCATCAATTCCCATTATTAAAGTGGCTGGAGTTGAGTCAGTGTCAGTGTGTTGGCAGCAGCCACTCAATGTTAGTGGTGGCTGTTTAACAGTCTGATGGCCTTGAGATAGAAGCTGTTTTTCAGTCTCTCGGTCCCAGCTTTGATGCACCTGTACTGACCTCGCCTTCTGGATGATAGCGGGGTGAACAGGCAGTGGCTCGGGTGGTTGATGTCCTTGATGATCTTTATGGCCTTCCTGTGACATCGGGTGGTGTAGGTGTCCTGGAGGGCAGGTAGTTTGACCCCGGTGATGCGTTGTGCAGACCTCACCACCCTCTGGAGAGCCTTACGGTTGAGGGCGGAGCAGTTGCCGTACCAGGCGGTGATACAGCCCGCCAGGATGCTCTCGATTGTGCATCTGTAGAAGTTTGTGAGTGCTTTTGGTGACAAGCCAAATTTCTTCAGCCTCCTGAGGTTGAAGAGGCGCTGCTGCGCCTTCTTCACAATGCTGTCTGTGTGAGTGGACCAATTCAGTTTGTCTGTGATGTGTATGCCGAGGAACTTAAAACTTGCTACCCTCTCCACTACTGTTCCATCGATGTGGATAGGGGGGTGTTCCCTCTGCTGTTTCCTGAAGTCCACAATCATCTCCTTAGTTTTGTTGACGTTGAGTGTGAGGTTATTTTCCTGACACCACACTCCGAGGGCCCTCACCTCCTCCCTGTAGGCCGTCTCGTCGTTGTTGGTAATCAAGCCTACCACTGTTGTGTCGTCCGCAAACTTGATGATTGAGTTGGAGGCGTGCGTGGCCACGCAGTCGTGGGTGAACAGGGAGTACAGGAGAGGGCTCAGAACGCACCCTTGTGGGGCCCCAGTGTTGAGGATCAGCGGGGAGGAGATGTTGTTGCCTACCCTCACCACCTGGGGGCGGCCCGTCAGGAAGTCCAGTACCCAGTTGCACAGGGTGGGGTCGAGACCCAGGGTCTCGAGCTTGATGACGAGCTTGGAGGGTACTATGGTGTTGAATGCCGAGCTGTAGTCAATGAACAGCATTCTCACATAGGTATTCCTCTTGTCCAGATGGGTTAGGGCAGTGTGCAGTGTGGTTGAGATTGCATCGCCTGTGGACCTATTTGGGCGGTAAGCAAATTGGAGTGGGTCTAGGGTGTCAGGTAGGGTGGAGGTGATATGGTCCTTGACTAGTCTCTCAAAGCACTTCATGATGACGGAAGTGAGTGCTACGGGGCGGTAGTCGTTTAGCTCAGTTACCTTAGCTTTCTTGGGAACAGGAACAATAGGTAGCTAGCTAGCTACAATAGGTAGCTAGCTACAATAGGTAGCTAGCTACAATAGGTAGCTAGCTACAATAGGTAGCTAGCTAGCAAGCAAATGTATGTAAACAAGCAAATGCATGTAAAGTAGCTAGTTAGCTGTAGAATCCCCTAAAACAAACTGCACTATCAATTTAGGAGTCTATAATCTCACCATGTTCAACCTGACAGATTGATGTGGCTCACAGAGTGGAGTCTGACATTCACAACGGTACCATGCAATGCACCCTGGACTAGAGGCAGACAAACAGGAAAAACGTGCTAGACCCTCTGTTAAATTACACATTTCTCAAGGTCGGAATATCGCAAAAATATGATCAATGGCTCATTCGAGAGAAGACAACCTAACGCGTTATGACATCGGCTAGTACTGGAATCTGAAATGTATGATAGATGTTTTCACGGGCCAGAAGTCATATTCCTATTAACTTCCAATGTAATGAGAGAGACTTTATCACAGTGCTACGTCATACCGGCCGGATCTCTGCCTGCTTGAACGCCAATAACTCAGATACACATGAAAACATGAAATGACCCAGGGAATCGATAGAACATCACTCAGAGTTCCACAAAAACAATACAGTAGAAAACAAAACTATTGTATTCTTCCTATTAGACAATGACTCCCCTATACTAGTCAGGACACGGTCAATCAAGCTCTTAGTTTGAATGATCCAGGAAATTAGGGTTCCCCAACTGGTGGCCTGTGGATCGAATCAAGTTGATGATCTTTGTCCTACAATCGATCCAGTTTAGAGCCCTAGGAATATGTGCAACAGGACAAGTACTCCCCTATTGTCAGGTTGGGTGACGCTTTACTTTAAGTATCAAAAGTATAAACCATTTTACATTCCTTATATTAAGCAAACCAGAAATGTTATTTATTTACGGATAGCCAGGGGCACACTCCCAACATTATTTACAAATGAAGCATTTGTGTTTAGTGAGTCGACCAGATCTGAGGTAGTAGAGATGACCAGGGATGTTCTCATGAGTAAATGTCAAAAATAAGAACTATTAAAGTAGAGAGAGAATTTTTTTTTTGACTAAAGTAGTACATTATAGTATTTTTTACACCACTGGATACATTCCACAGCCAATTATTTTAGAACACAACTGTATCGGAGTGAAAGAATAACATTTAACAGGGACAGCGCACATGAATCAAACGCCAAAGTGCCGGAGTTAGCAACAAAGCAGATTTTCATCTGTAGATACCACATCTCTCTACTCTAATCTTACATCATTACAAATGTATAGACAATAACCATTTAATCATAACGCCAAATATGCTTTTAGTCACTTACAACCCAGTTCAAATTGTCTGTTTAGTTCTATGGCATTAGAAAGGGTAAACATGTGTTTTTATAAAAGGAAACGTTGTTCGAGCAAAGAGAGAAAAAAACGATTTCAAAGATGAATTCTTAAGAGGTTCTATAAACATTTGACAGCTTAATGGTATCTTGTTGCTGACATCATTTGTTCACAAGTGTAACGTAGCATGTACTTTACACAAATCTCTGAGGATTTGAAAAGAGATCTGAAGCCTGAGTTTACTGTCCAATAAAGCAGTAAAAAAAAAAAAAAACACAACCATTAGTGGATAACCGAATGCACTTTTACGATGAGGCCTCAAAAGCGATATATATATATATATATATATATTTTTTTAATTGATTAACTGATGGTTCGTAATCACACAAAAATTAAGAATCTCAATCTTCATACACTGAGTACAGGAAGGAAGACCTTCCTAATATTGAGTTGCAACCGCTTCTTCTCTCAGAACAGCCTCAATTCGTCAAGGTATTTTCTAAGCTGTTCGTGCCTATATTTCTAGCATAGAGTTGGCCCTGTGATAAGAATCACCACACAGTGAGGCAGCATCCTAGCATCTGTTTGTAATTACTGGGATGTAGTGTGTGTGTGTGTGTGTGTGTGTGTGTGTGTGTGTGTGTGTGTGTGTAATATAGAACCAGCATTATGGTCAAGATGGTTCGCTCTATCTGGTTTTATGGCCACTCTCCCTGTTGTGCCTTTTTATAGGTCTTGATGATCAGTGGCTAGATCTCGATAAGCCCAATAAAGCTGTATTTATGTCCACAGTTATTTTGTCAGGTTTACTCCAGAGATCTTATCAGCTTTGTGGACGATGTTTACTGATGCTGAACACTGGGGTCAAACAGCTTTGATGAAACGTGACAACATTGACATGAACGGCAAAATAAATCAAATCAAATTCTTTGACACATATATATGTTTAGCAGATGTTATTGCAGGTGTAGCAAAATGCTTGTTTACTAGAAGCGAAGCAGCCCACTCTGTCAGCGCCATCATACCCACAATTCTACATCTATCGTTAGGATGTTTATGTTGAGTTTAAGTACCCTAAGCATTCGGTATGGGGAGTAATGGAAGACAACCTAAGAGCAGATTTGACACAACATAACCACATGAATTCATCTAGGATTTCTGATAGATGTAATTGACATATTTAGAGACATAAAATACAGCAAAACTCATTATGAAGTGCAATATCATGCAGCTGGCATTGACCACGTGTACTGTGACTGGTTGGGTTCAGCCCGAGGTAGTTGATCCGCTACGGAAGAGAAGAGACTGACGCCACCAACATAAAGCCGTCAAATGTCTTCTATTTGGAGCCGTTTACAGTTCATCAAAGTACGGGTCGAAAGAAGCTGGAATTAACCAAGGGAATGGCGAAAAATTATAACATCTCAGTGCAAACTTGGATTCTTTCTCATCAACTCAAACCACTTTAAAACCTTGTCACAAAAACAAAAAACGCCAAAATATTAACCAAATTCAGCAGCAACATTCCACAGTGACAACTTAAACCATTTTGCACAAAGTAGAAGAATAAACATATTAAATGTTTGTAAAGGTGTTGCTGAACCTGGCAGGAGCCTATGTCTCTACTTCGTGGGCTTTTGAAGCTTATTTTAAAATGTTTCATCCCCCTTATCAAAATACCACATTTTCAATTAAAGTTTATGTACCTAATATGGACTAAGCTTCTGCTATTAAAAATTGTAATATTAATCATTTTTATATGAAAAGTGTTAATTACACACCAAATAACTTTGCCGATCTCACCTAGAGAGTTATGAAAGACAAAACCCTCAACGATCTACTTTAGTGTATAATTATGACTGGAAATAAACCGATCGCAACCCTAAAAACATCATTAAGACATACCTGTAATGTTGCAGCTGAGTCTGGATCCAGCGAGGGTCTCCATCCGAGGACAGTAGGGGCAGGCTGACTGTGTATGGGTGTCTTCCAGTCAGACCAGAGTCTGATGCTTGTTCCTCCCCTCCCTCTCAGATGAATACGGTCTATTATTTTTTAAAGATATTTCAAGTTGAATTAGGTTTGAAAGACAAAGGGTTGGTTCAGGCTGTGGTCTTCTGGTTTCTCTGCTTTAGCGAAGGCTCTTGGACTGCTGGGGCTCCGATCATTGGGATGTCTTCCTCTACCCGAGCACCCCAGTGAGGTCAGTTCTGGACTTGGAGCGATGGCAGTCTTGTTTTCAACTCTTTGGTACAGGAAAGACTTCAGTTGACCTCAGAGGTGGCTGCTGCTGAGGAGAAGGAGGGGGTAAATATGTGAATGTGTTTGAAACCGACAGTGATTGGTGCAATTTTAGCTGTTCCTGTCTTCATCTACACACAGTAATGCAATTTAGCTGTTTTCTATGGCCACAGAACCATCCTGCTACTGTGAACGTGTATAACATAGGCTAAGTGAACACAATTAATAAGTCATTTACTTAGTAGTCTGGGGAAGGGTATACTCATGCTAATAAAAACACTACTGCTACAACTACACTCTGTCAACATGTCAACAGTACTCGTAGTTCTTCAGGTCACAACACACTGAAGTTCACTTTAAAATGAGCTAGATGTTGTAGAGAAGGATAATATCATGCATCTACTGCAGATTCAGGATGTGCATGTGCAGGTCCAGGATGTGCAGGTCTAGGATGTGCACACGCCTATCCTGGACCTGCACATCCTGGACCTGCACCTCCTGGACCTGCACCTCCTGGACCTGCACACGCCCATCCTGGACCTACACATCCTGGACCTGCACACGCACATCCTGGACCTGCACATCCTGGACCTGCACATCCTGTGCAGGTTCAGGATGTGCGCGTGAGGTATTGAATGAAATTGACAGTACCTCACGCGATACAGATTAAAAACTAAGCACAGACGCGTGGTCAAAAACAGATGCTTTACATTTGAGTCTGCTTCTGCAGAACTTAAATACTCATAGTATTTAAGAATACTCATAGTATTTAAGAATACTCATAGTATTCTCATAGTATTCAACCAACGGAGTTCAAGCAATGGAGTCACAAATATGATCTCAGAAAAATATATTGGTAATTCAAATCTCCTTAACTTTAAAATCATAAATTGGATGTGTCAATACATGTAAGGATCTAATCGACACGCACGTTACACAACTTTGCTAGTATGCGCTGTTAAGTATGTAGTGTTAGTTTCCTTCTTTAAGTTTTAATGTCACATGCACAAGTACAGTGAAATGCCTTTCTTGCAAGAACTAAACCCAACAATGCAGTAATCAATATCAATGTATTACTGAACAAAAATATAAATGCAACATGTAAAGTGTTGGGTGTTTCATGAGCTGAAATAAAATATCTCAGAAATGTTCCATATGCACAAAAAGCTTATTTCTCTCAAATTTTGTGCACAAATTTGTTTACATCCCTGTTAGTCAGCATTTCTCCTTTGCCAAGATAATCCATCCACCTGACAGGTGTGGCATATCAAGAAGCTGATTAAACAGCATGATCATTACACAGGTGCACCTTGTGCTGGGTGGACAATAAAGGCCACTCTAAAATGTGCAGTTGTGTCACACCACACAATGCCACAAATATCTCAGGTTTTGAAGGAGCGTGCAAATGGCATGCTGACTCCAGGAATGTCCACCAGAGGTGTGCCATAGAATGTAATGTTAATTTCTCTACCCTAAACTGTGACCAACAGATGCATATCTGTATTCCCAGTCATGTGAAATTCATAGATGAGGGTCTAATAAATGTATTTTAATTGACCAATTTCCTTATTATGAACTGTAACTCAGTAAAAAATTTGAAATTGTTGCATGTTGCGTTTATATTTTTGTTCAGTATAATACAAAGAATAACATAAGGTTGAACAAAAATACACAATAAATAAAGATAAGAAATAAGAAGAACAGGAGAAGTAAGTAAGCAATATACAGGCTCAGTTCCAATACCATATTTGCAATGTGCAGGGATACTGGAGTGATAGAGGTAGATCCGTATAGGGGTAAGATGACTAGGCATCAGGATATATGATACACATAGTAGCAGCAGCATAAATTATGATTGTATTTGAGTGGTGTCCGTGTGTGTGGAGCCTGTACTGAAAATAAATCAAATACAAGGGTCTACTCAGTCTGTGTTGACATTTTGTTAGCTATTAAGTTAGCTATTTCGCAGTTTTATAGCATGGAGATACAATCTGTTCAGGAGCCTGTTGGTGTCAGACTTTGATGCACCGGTTCTGCTTGCCATGTGGAAGCAGAGAGAACAGCCTATGGCTTGGGTGGCTGGAGTCTAACGATTTTCTGGGCCTTCCTTTCACACTGCCTGATATAGGTCCTGAATGTCAGGGAGCTCGGTCCTAGTGATGTACTGGGCTATTCTCACCCCCCTCTGTAGTGCCATGCAGTCGAGGGCGGTGCTTCTTCCTTACCAAGCAGTGATGCAGCCAGTCAAGATGCTCTCAATGGTACAGCTGTAGAACTTTGAGGATTTGAGGGCCCATGCCAAACTTTTCCAAATTCCTGAGGGGGAAGAGGCGCTGTTGCGCCTTCTTTATGACTGTACACGTGTGTGTGGACCATTTGAAGTCCTTAGTGATTTGGACACCGAGGAAGTTGAAGCTCTCGACCCGATCCACTATAGCCCCGTCGATGTGGATGGGGGCGTGGCCCACCCCCTCCCGTTTCCTGTAGTGTAAACATTAGTTCAAGGCACACACGTAAAAGACAATGACGTTGAACTAAAATAGTCGACAATATATGTATATTCTAATTGAAACATTATTAATATTTTCATATTGATGGTCGGATATTACTTTTAAGCTTCCCAAGATAGGCCTACAGCCTATTTTCTAGCCAGTTACTCTCTATCCAACTGGACAGTGATGTCTAAAGGAGGAGCAAGTGCTAAATGGATCAGTGTCTCTGACAGACGCCAGCGAGAGACAGTTATCAGAATGTCTCTGACAGACGCCAGCGAGAGACAGTTATCAGAGTGTCTCTGACAGACGCCAGCGAGAGACAGTTATGAGAGTGTCTCTGACAGAAGAGAACAAGAGACAGTTATCAGAGTGTCTCTGACAGACACCAACGAGAGACAGTTATGAGAGTGTCTCTGACAGAAGAGAACAAGAGACAGTTATCAGAGGACGTTAAAAGGAGCTGGATGCCATGGAAACCAGATTGGGAACAG
Organism: Oncorhynchus mykiss; assembly: GCF_013265735.2. NCBI lineage: Eukaryota > Metazoa > Chordata > Actinopteri > Salmoniformes > Salmonidae > Oncorhynchus > Oncorhynchus mykiss. The sequence continues at coordinate 8,361,215 of NC_048580.1, forward strand.
GCCTTACTCAGGAGAATAGCAACTTTTGGACAGAATGGCAGGGCATTGGCTAACTTAAATGGATACATGGAACTTATCTGCCAGGAAAGTTAGGCCTATTGACAAATTAGAACATAAAATGGGATGTAGGGTGAACATGTGAGGTGTGGTGATACTCATAGCAGTCATTGTGTGTATAACCTTGCGTGTCAGTCACACTGCTGTGAAAAGACACTACGGTGTACATTTTTCACATCTTAGCTCCTCCTCCACCAACAGAGACCTCCTGCATGTTTTAATAAAATTGACAGTAGCAGTCTGAGTCATTCTTGTTTAATATTATATATATATTCAGCTATGTATCCAATATGATGATCTAGAGACGATGTGTTACGACAGAGAAAGAGCCCTATGAAACATTAGTGAAGCACTCAGCCTAAAGCCTCAAAGACAGAAACGGCATTCACTTCATTTAAATGATCTGTCTGCAAATAAAACATCTGCGATGTGACTTCTCCTCCATCCAAAGCTGCTTTTATCTGGGCCACAGATAGGGAACATTGAAGTTAACAAAAGCCATGTCCCGCTCCCAAGTATATCCAATATAGAAATGACTCCAGGCCCTAATGGCTTACCTCTCCCAGTGATATTCAGCCTAAATCGAGCCTCTCTCTGGGCTCTGCTGGATTTGAGAGAGGAACACATGAAGCGCAATGATATTGTTACTTCAGTTGAGAGGAATTTGAATGAAATCAAAGACAAACCCCAGGAGAAGACTGTCGAAATCAGACAGAGCAACACACACACACACACACACACACACACACCTCTCCACTACAGCTCGGCTGTTACCAGCTGTCACCAGAGATAGACAGGGCCACCACTTGCCAGTGACTTCATTTGTTCATTTAGCAAACAAGACAGCTCTTAATCTGGTGACTTTATCAGTCAACACACCAATTTTTTTTTGCTTTAGTTAGCTTAAAATGTTTAGAATTCTCATGGCAAAATGTGTAGATTGCAGGAAATTACAGTAGCTTTAAAAATAGCGAAACAATTTCTCAGCCTCATGGCAAAATGTGTAGAATAGCTTTAAAACTGGAGATCTTTCTCTTTGCCACATAGCAAAATGTGTAGAAATGCACAGACGGAAAAAGGGTTTTAGAAATACATTTTTTTTAAAGACCCCTGCCAAATAATATCAACACATACAATGCATTTGGAAAGTATTCAGACCCCTTGACTTTTTCCACATTTGCAGCCTTATTCTAAAATGGATTAAATGTATTTTTCCCCTCATCAATCTACACACAATACCCCATAATGACAAAACAAAAACAGGTTTTTAGAAATTTTAGCAAATGCATTAAAACTATAAAACTGAAATATTACATTTGCATAAGTATTCAGACCCTTCACTCAGTACTTTGCTGAGGCACCTTTGCCAGTGATTACAGCCTCGACTCTTCTTGGGTATGACGCTACAAACTTGGTACAACAGTATTTGGGGAGTTTCTCCCATTTTTCTCTGCAGATCCTCTCAAGCTCTGTCAAGTTGGGAGCATCGCTGCACAGCCCATTTCAGGTCTCTCCAGAGAGGTCTCTTTGCCTCGATTCTGACTAGTCTCCCAGTCCCTGCCGCTGAAAAACATCCCCACAGCATAATGCTTCCACCACCATGCTTCAACATAGGGATGGTGCCAGATTTCCTTCAGACGTGACACTTGGCATTCAGGCCAAAGAGTCCAGTCGTGGCTTTATCAGACCAGAGAATATTGTTTCTCATGGTCTGAGAGTCTTTATGTGCCTTTTGGAAAACTCCAAGCGGACTGTCATGTGCCTTTTACTGAGGAGTGACTTCAGTCTGGCCACTACCATAGATGCCTGATTGGTGGAGTGCTGCAGAGATGGTTGTCCTTCTGGAAGGTTCTCCCATCTCCACAAAGGAACTCTGGAGGTCTGTAAGAGTGACCATCAGGTTCCTGGTAACCTCCCTGACCAAGGCCCTTCTCACCTGAATGATCAGTTTGGCCAGGCGGCCAGCTCTACAGTAGTAGTTGGTGGTTCCAAACGTCTTTGATTTCAGAATGATGGAGGTCACTGTGTTCTTGGGGACCCAGATCTGTGCCTCGACACAATCCTGTCATGGAGCTCTACGGGTAATTCCTTCAAATCTCATGGCTTGGTTTTTGCAATGACATGCACTGTCAACTGTGGGACCTTATATAGACAGGTGTATCCCTTTCCAAATCATGTCCAATCAAATTGAATTTTGCACAGGTGGACTCCAAATCAGGTTGTAGACTCATCTTAAGGATTATCAATGAAAACAGCATTCACTTGAGCTCAATTTCGAGTCTCATAGCAAAGGGTCTGAATACTGATGTAAATAAGGTGTTTGTTTATTTTTATTCCAATAAAAATTAAAAACCAGGTTTTGCTTTGTCATTATGGGGTATTGTGTTAGATTGATGCGGAAATTGTTTTATTTAATCCATTTTAGAACAAGGCTGTAACGTAACAAAATGTGGAAAGAGTCAAGGGGTCTGAATACTTTCCCAATGCACAGTATATAGTTTGAGAAAGGATTTCCCTTCTGTAATTTTAAGAAACATTGCCTTGTAAATCCGTTAAAACACATTCTCTCTCTATATATATATATATATATATATATATAAATAACTTTTTATTTTATGATGAGGCATATAGTGCCTTCAGAAAGTTCACACCCCTAAACTTTCTCCATATTTTGTTGTTACAGCCTGAATTAGAATTTCAAACAATTTTGATTGTGTCACTGGCCGACACACAACACACAAAAATGTCAGTGGAATTATTATTTAAAAAATGTTAACAAATTAATTTAAAAAATAAAAAGCTGAAATGTCGAGTCAATAAGAATTCAACCCTTTTATTGTGGCTAGCCTAAATAAGTTCAGGAGTAGAAATGTGCTTAAAAAGTCACCTAGTAAATGGACACACTGTGTGCAATAATAATGATGAACATCATTTTTTAATGACTACCTCATCTCTGTACCCAACACATACAATTATCTCTAAGAACCCTCGGTCGAGCAGTGAGTTTCAAACACAGATTCAACCACAAAGACCAGGGAGGTTTTCCAACGCCTAGCAAAGGGCACCTATTGGTAGATAAAATTGTCTGGGGCAAATCCAATTCAACATATTACTAAGTACCACTCTTAATATTTTCATGGTGGTGGCTGCATCAAGTTATGGGTATGCTTGCCATCAGCAAAGACTAAGGTTGTTTTTTAGGACAGGCAAAAATCATAGAGGAAAACCTGGTTCAGTCTGCTTTCCAACAGACACTGGATGACAAATTTCACCTTTCAGCAGGACAATGACCTAAAACAGGCCAAATCCTGCTTACCAAGACGACATTGAATGTTCCTGAGTGATTCACGATATAGCTCAATGTTTTTAAAGTTCTCTAATTAAGGTTTATTGCACAATTAAAAAGGTCAACACACTGTATGTCAAACAGTCAGGAATAATCTAATGAATTCAGGACATAACCATAAAAAACACACTAATAATTAAATTATTTTATATTTGGACAGTTTAACCAGCTTTTTTGACACAATCACTTATCTGGCTTTCAAGTCTGTCTTATGAAAATGCCTGTTTTGTTTAAAATGTAACCAGAATCATGTACAATGCACATCCACTGATAATGACCAACTTCTTGTAGCAGGCGTTATAGACAATTAACACAGGTCTCAAATAATCTCTCCAGCACAAGCCCACGCGCTACTGAGTAGCCATCTTTCTAGATTACTTGGATCGATTTTCTCGCTAACAAGGTAGAACTGCTATGAATACACCCTCATGTCCGTCTACAACTGTTTGAACAACATAGTAACACCAAAACAAAGTGAACAAGCTATCTGGATATAAATATGCTAATTTATCAGAATGAGGTGCCAATTCCTTATATAAATTCATATTTTATGCTCATTGCACATTTATAAAACACAGACTAGACAGCTAGCACATAACAGTCTGTAACTAAAATGCTGCTAGCTGTACGTGGTAGGTGCGACAGAAACTGAGCATTAATATTCTACAATCATGTTCATTGATAGTCCCATTTCAATGGAGTCTGCTTTGTTCTAAAAAGTGGCAGTTGGGACATAATTTTTATTTTTTTTATTTTTTTTACAATACTGGCTTTTGGAACATTGCACTAAAACATACATTTGAATTAATTCTATATCAAATCGCCCATCCGTACCTGAGTGGCCTAGTTACAGTTTGTACTTATATCAGCTTGACAATCTATGGCAAGAGTTGAAAATGGCTGTCTAGCAATGATCAACAACCAACTTGACAGAGCTTGACAATTTTTTTAAAAGAATAATGTGCAAACATTGCGCAACCCAGAAAGACTCACTGCTGTAATTGCCTCCAAAGTCGATTCTAACATGTTTACTCAGGGGTGTGAATACTTTTGGAATTGAGATATGTGCAAATATTTCTAAAAACATGTTTTCACTTTGTCATTATGCGATATTATGTGCAGTTGGGTGCAATTTTAAAAATATATATTTAATACATTTTGAATTTAGGCTGTACCATGACAAAATTTGGAATAAGTCAAGGGGTAGGAGTACTTCTTGAAGGCACATATATATATATATATATTTAAATATGCACACATACACACAATGTTTTACATATTTGTTTACCCTAATATATATATATATATATATATATATATATATATATATATATTTAAATAAATATGGCTTGTGGCAAACTTTAAACGACAATTTTTATGGATATCTTTAAGAAATGGCTTTCTTCTTGCCACTCTTCCATAAAGGCCAGATTTGTGCAATATACGACTGATTGTTGTCCTATGGACAGAGTCTCCCACCTCAGCTGTAGATCTCTGCAGTTCATCCACAGTGATCATGGGCCTCTTGGCTGCATCTCTGATCAGTCTTCTCCTTGTATGAGCTGAAAGTTTAGAGGGACGGCCAGGTCTTGGTAGATTTGCAGTGGTCTGATACTCCTTCCATTTCAAAATATCCAATAAATGTCGTTCCACTTCATGATTGTGTGCCACTTGTTGTTGATTCTTCACAAAAAAATACAGTTTTATATCTTTATGTTTGAAGCCTGAAATGTGGCAAAAGTTTGCAAAGTTCAAGGGGGCCGAATACTTTCGCAAGGCACTGTAGCTGATATAGGGTGTAATCATTAGTACATTGGACAAATTCAGGTATGTTAATTCCTGTTTTGTTCCGTTTAAGAAACTTTAAGACAGAATCAAATTCTAAAATGCACAACACATCAGCAGTATGTGACCAGGCGAAAAAAAACTGGTCCAAGTCAAACCGCTACACACACCGTAACATCAGACAGCATAGCTAATAGAGCTAACGTGTTTGGAAACCCGCTACGATTATGCAGTAATGTTACAGTGTGCAGACACCTCATTCTTTCTGCAGGCATCTTTGAATCTTAATTCGGTGCAGATATTTAACAGAGTTTTTGGAAAAACGTGTTCGTATAAACTCGGTGGGAGATTTAACCCGAAAATTTCACAAAAACACATTTACTGGAAGAACTGAGCAGATGCAAAGCCAGTAATACTGTGTAAATTGTTCCAAATAGTCCTTGTGCATAGAGCTGTACGGTTTGTTTAAACTTTGAAAATCATTTGTTTTTTTGGTTTGGCATACATTTTTTTACAGTGAGAAATATGAGTCTCAGTGTAATTCTGTTAATGTGCAATTACCCAGCATGTAATCCTTGAAACAGATTCTAAATCTGACTATAGAACAATACCTATGAAACGGATTCTAAATCTGATTACAGAACAATACCTATGAAACGGATTCTAAATCTGATTACAGAACAATACCTATGAAACGGATTCTAAATCTGATTACAGAACAATACCTATGAAACGGATTCTAAATCTGATTACAGAACAATACCTATGAAACGGATTCTAAATCTGATTACAGAACAATACCTATGAAACGGATACTAAATCTGATTACAGAACAATACCTATGAAACAGATTCTAAATCTGATTACAGAACAATACCTATGAAACAGATTCTAAATCTGATTACAGAACAATACCTATGAAACAGATTCTAAATCTGATTACAGAACAATACCTATGAAACGGATTCTAAATCTGATTACAGAACAATACCTATGAAACAGATTCTAAATCTGATTACAGAACAATACCTATGAAACGGATTCTAAATCTGATTACAGAACAATACCTATGAAACGGATACTAAATCTGATTACAGAACAATACCTATGAAACAGATACTAAATCTGATTACAGAACAATACCTATGAAACGGATTCTAAATCTGATTACAGAACAATACCTGTGAAACGGATTCTAAATCTGATTACAGAACAATACCTATGAAACAGATTCTAAATCTGACTACAGAACAATACCTATGAAACGGATTCTAAATCTGATTACAGAACAATACCTATGAAACAGATTCTAAATCTGATTACAGAACAATACCTATGAAACGGATTCTAAATCTGATTACAGAACAATACCTATGAAACAGATTCTAAATCTGATTACAGAACAATACCTATGAAACAGATACTAAATCTGATTACAGAACAATACCTATGAAACGGATTCTAAATCTGATTACAGAACAATACCTATGAAACAGATTCTAAATCTGATTACAGAACAATACCTATGAAACGGATTCTAAATCTGATTACAGAACAATACCTATGAAACGGATTCTAAATCTGATTACAGAACAATACCTATGAAACGGATTCTAAATCTGATTACAGAACAATACCTATGAAACGGATTCTAAATCTGATTACAGAACAATACCTATGAAACAGATTCTAAATCTGATTACAGAACAATACCTATGAAACATATTCTAAATCTGATTACAGAACAATACCTATGAAACAGATTCTAAATCTGATTACAGAACAATACCTATGGAACAGATACTAAATCTGATTACAGAACAATACCTATGAAACGGATTCTAAATCTGATTACAGAACAATACCTATGGGCCGTAAAGAAGGCAGTTTGAACAAGTCCAGAACACTCCCGAAGGAAAATATATATTTTTTAAACTGTGTCATTGTTCTAAATCGTATTTTGCCCATAATAGCAAGTTAAGTACTTCTACTTTTTAAGATATGAAAACATCTGAAAGCATTGGGTTAGCTCACATTGCACGGTGCAATCGTGTTACTAAAAGATGAAAGCAGTTTATTTGGATATCATATCCCCATGATAATTCAATCCAAATGTTTTGAAATTAAAGTTGATCCAGGACATGACTGTTAGCTATATTACAGATTAATTGATTCAGTGTACTCACAGTCAATAAACAGGTGATAAGAGCAAGAGGTGGGTTGTACATGAACACTTTGTGGACCTAGAGAGCCAAGATATCCTATAAACGACCTTGCTGACTTCACAGTAAACACGTGGTTCATGGGTCAACGAAAGAAAAACGCAAAAGAACATGAACTGCATGTTGTTCTCTGGGCTAAGGTACATCATTAGCATCTCAGCCAAATACTGTAGGCATCTACAGATTGTGTGTGTGTGTACATAAACATGTGTAATCATTAACATACACATGTCACACAGTAACAGCTAAATATAATGTAGTATAAACCACACACATACTACATCAAACATGCACAGTACATACATAAACATATATACATGAATAAAGTACACCTATGTGATGCCTTTGGCAAACATACAGACCTAACAAACACCTGTCTCTTCTAGTTCGCAACCCACTTTTACAAATTATCGTGAAATAAACCAATGATTTAATGCGAAATTCATGAAAACGACAAACATGTATTTATTTCTTTACATGTCCACCACACTATTTTCTAGACAATGCATTTACATACAGATAAAGGCAGCAAGTCACTTAATACAGAGACGATAGGAGGGAGGTTTTGTCGGGCAGAACGGATGGGCGTATAACGCAAAGGTCTAGCAACCAAAATGTGGCATGTTCGAATCCCATGATGGACAACTTTAGCATTTCAGCCACCTTTGAAACTACTAACTACGGTACTTTTTAATAACTATTTAGCTAGCATGTTAGCTAACCCTGACCCCTAGTCTAGCTAACGTTGGCCACCTAGCTAACACAGAAACAACTCATTGAAATTCGTATTAGATAAAATCGTGTACTGGACATGAATGCGTGATGGTGGACTCTTTTTTTGTTGTTGTTGTTTTTACAAAAAAAAAACATTAATTTCACATAAGTAATTTGCGTCTGATTCAAACGAATCTGTGAGTGTGTCGCAACCAACCTACAGACAAAAACATGTAGATCCCTCAGTCTCCACTAGCGGGGAATTAGGCAGCTGCTTTTAATCATCACTAATTGCATTCACTTGTTTGAATTTAGCTCACTACTGTAGCCTTGTTCACAACTCAGAAATATGGTTATCCAACAGCTTTATGTCCAATTTCCTTTTCAGTAATGACCTAAAGAGGAGAGATGAATAACATTTGAACGCCTTCACACATGTGCCTACTTTAATTTGACTGACTACTGTCATACCCAGTCGATAATATTGCAGGTGTAGAGCAGACCCCTTGCCACACAAAACGTTATTCTGACTTTTAATGAACCAAATTTGCCAGTAGCCCAACTGTCATTTTAAAACAGTTATACTATGTTGACTGTCCACTATAGCCACAATATGCCTTGTTCTTTCACAGGAAAATCAGCTAACAATTCAATGTACTCTCCCATATCATCTATTCTCCAGGGATACTTTCAAAGAGACATGTTATAATAAATAGTATTAGCTCACACTACAACACAAGTCAGACCTATCTCCATGGGTCAGTATAGAATAGCGCTGCGCTATGACTTCGTCTTTCTCAATTGATGTGAGATGCCAGAATTGCACCCGCTTGAGTCGTATTTCATATTCTAAACGTGAATTAAAACGTTACATTAATAATAAACGAACTCGTTAAACTGTAGCAGAGATCACATTTCGCTGAGAGTTCACTACCTACACACTCCTCTCGCTCGCACAGGTATACGTTTGTTTCATTTCGCATTCCATTGACTATTTCTGATAAAGCTGTAACTTTTGTATAAAAACCCCAAAATACCTGTAGGAACCTGATGGTAAGAGGGATACCTCTCTGTTGTATGTTATAGGAGCTGTCGGGAGTGAAGCGAGACTGCCATTCCACTTAATTCAAAAGTCCTTGAAGGTGTTTCGATTTCGAAGCGGTTCAACTGCTCGACGCTCACGGAAACAGCCGAGCCGAGTGTCGGAGTGAAGCCGAGTCATTCAATCTTCAAACCGATGAAAATAGGATTGTGGTGGCAGCCAGTAGTGTAAAAATACTTTAAAGAACTACTTTAGTAGTTTTGGGGGGTATCTGTACTTTACTCGTTATGTTTTTTACAACTTTTACTCCACTACATTTTTTTAAAGACAATAATGTACGTTTTATTCAATACACTTTCCCTGACGTCTAAAAGTACTCCTTACACTTTGAATGCTTAACAGGACAGGAAAATTATCCAATTCACGCACTTACCTACTGCCTCTGATCTGGCGGACTCATAAACACTTATTGACTCAAGACATTTCAGCTTTTCATTTTTAATTTACTTGTAAAAAAATCTTTAAACACAATTTCATTTTCACATAATGGTGGGTATAGCTGTAACACAACAAAGCGTGGAAAAGGTCAAGGGGCGTCACCGGGGGCATCTTCACGGGGTCACAACAAGGGCATCTTGCATGGACTCACTCCATGTGCAATAATTGTGTTTAACATGATTTTTTCATGATTACCACATCTCTGCACCCCACACGTACAATTATCTGTTAAGAACCCTCAGTTGAGTAGTGAATTTCAAACACAGATTCAACCACAAAGACAAGGGAGGTTTTCCAATACCTTGCAAAGAAGGGCACGTATTGGTAGATGGATAAAAATAAAACAAATTAAGCATTCATTGAATATCCCTTTGAGCATGGTGAAGTTATTAATTACACTTTGGATGGTTTATCAATACACCCAGTCACTACAAAGATACAGGAGTCCTTCCTAACTCAGTTGCTGAAGAGGGATTTCACCATGAGGCAAATGGTGTCTTTAAAACAGTTATAGAGTTTAATGGCTGTGATAGGAGAAAACTGAGGATGGATAAACAACACTAGTTTTTAGGATAAAAAAAATATGTCGAATGGAGCTAAGCACAGTAAAAATCCTTGAGGAAAACCTGCTTCACTCTGCTTTCCAACAGACACTGGAAGACAAATTCAGCAGGACAATAACCTAAAACACAAGGCCAAATCTACACTGGTGCTGCTTACCAAGATGACATTGAATATTCCTGAGTGGCCAAGTTACAGTTTTGACTTAAATCGGCATGGAAATCTATGGCAAGACATGAAAATAGCTGTCTAGCAGGGATCAACAACCAATTTGAAAGAGCTTGAAGAATGTTTTTATCAGAGTAATGTGCAAATATTGTACAATCCGGGTGTGCAATGCTCTTAGAGACTTACCCAGAAAGACTCAGCTGCCAAAGGTGATTCTAACACGTATTGACTCAGGGGGTTGAATACATTCAGTATGTAAATGAGATATTTCTGTATTTACTTTCAATAAATGTACAACAATTTCTAAAAACATGTTTTCACTCTGTCATTCACTCTGTATTGTGTGCAGATAGTTGATAGAAAATAAATATATTTAATACATTTTG